>NW_010290410.1:16181-50839 GCF_000700745.2 Antrostomus carolinensis | reverse complement strand
TTATTATTATTTCCTCTTTCTCTTTTTGTAGCACCTTATATGACCTATAGAACTCAGAACAGCTTTCAAAAATCATGAATGAAGCCTTAAGAGTAGATAAAAGTTTAGCAACAGGATGTTGAAGTTAAGGGGCTTGCTGAGGATAATATCACAAGTGGTAGATCTGAAAGTGAATCTCAGATCCTTGGGTACCTGATTGTCTGTTTTCGTCTGTCCTAAATTGAAGTGCTATTTTTGAGAATATACGTTGTAGCTCCATTCAACAGTGTGTTGATGTAATAAGGCAATCTCTAAATGCTCTCAGCTTAGTGGTAGGTTTTGCTGTGAGTTCATTATGATTCTCACATGGGGTAGGGTTCATCACATCTAGCTTTGGCCTTGTCAAAATTATACATCTACTCTAAGCTGGTTGTCCAAGATCTCTTTCTATTCAGTGAAGAGAAGCAGATATTTCCAGGCAGTGGCTCACCCTAGTCTAAGATGTCCATGCTAACGTACCGACTCACCCCGTGGAATTCCTGTCTCTCCTGAATGCAGCCCAGACTGTGGACTTGCAGACTGGAGTCCTGGGGTTAGGTGAGGACATTCCTGTCCCAAATGAGAATTTACTATCGATATCATTTCAATTATTTCTAACGCTCTGTACCCTCCACAGAGGCAAGCTGCTGTTCAGCACTTAGGAAGAAAGCTACTAGATTACAAACACAGTTCAAACTTCTGCAGGAAAGAAACAACCTGAGCTATGTCTGCCTAACACTCAAAATTAATTTCATCATGTTAAGGATGAGACATGCCAGAACAAAACTGATTGCTTCCAAAACAGAACTAAGGAAAGTTCCCAAATGATTTAGTGGGAGTAGTTGGTATAATGAGAAAAATGTTGTCATATCCAGTTTTCATAAATCTGTCTGTCAACAACATCCCAGCTAGAAATATCTTTCAGCTCTATGCAGTGTGGTTGGCTGCAATTATTATAATACACAAAGCCAACAGTATCCTAGGCATCACAGTGGAAGAATATAAAATTTCTCAGAGGATAAGTAGGTAGCAGACAAAAGCTATGTGAGGTTTTTGGTTGGAGGGGCTTTCTGATTGTAGGAATTTGTTCTGAAGGTTTATGAGGACATATATTTACCCACAGTATGTCAGCCTTCCCACCAATGACACCCTGTTATTTGTTCTTTCTTTCCCATTATCTTTTCAAAAGGTGTGTTCTCTATGTGCTACTACTACCTTTCAAATTTATGTGTACAAATTCAAGTTTAGTATTTAAACTTAAGGTTTTTTAAACTTTATTTAAAATTTAGCTTAGGAGGCTTAGAATCTAAGAGATTATTCTTAAGGAAAAAGCTCTACATGGGGAGATTAGTACCATGCTTTCTACCTTGCTTTGCACTTAAACTTGGATCTGCTAGACCCGTGATCCATACAGAAATGTACAAGTATCTAATTTCCTTTGAAACCACTGGACATGAGACATTTTAGTATCTTTTATGGTCATGTCCTCTAATACTATGTAATGCTGTCTGTTGTTTGCTCAAGGCAAACCATCCTTTTCCCCTGTCATTTTCTGTGGCTTGGTGTGCTGTTAATACAACTGCTTTCACCGTTTGCCATGCAACACTCCTAAGGCAGCGACCCCTTCACTTCTTGTTAGTGCTCTGCAGAGAAGACATTTGATTACTGACTGAGGTGACATGTTCTTTCTAGTGAAAACTCTTGTTGCTTACTAGACAGACAGAAGTAATAGTATCTGATACTGGGTCTTGCTGAAACAGATCTGTGAAGCAGAAGAGTATTCAGGAGAGGGAGAATGAATAATGCTGCTACAAATCTAGGAAGTCAGCATTTCTAGTTAGTTAAAGTACCAGAGTGTTGGCAGTTAGCCTGCATATTATATCCATCTGATTGGCAGCCATAGGAGTCATCTCATTTCATAACAAATCTGAAAACTTGAAAGTTTACTTTTTAACTCAAATCATAAAATCGTCTTATTTCTGAACAAAATGTTCACCCTCCTGGTATCCTGTTTTGAAATTACATTAGCTTAGTGTATTCTCATTTAATTGCAACTTTCACATAAAAGCATCATAAGGTCTGAGAACCTTGCTAAATGATTTAATTTTAATTAATATAAAAACACACTACTTCAGACCTATTAGACAAAAAACTTGTGTTTTGCTATGGAAATAGATATCAGCTTCAATTTTCCAGACCATAATGGATATTCAGGATAGGGGGAGAGTTTGATTTTAATTGCTGATGAGGCTATTTTGTGCTGGCCAGGGCAAGACTAAGCTGCCATAAGAGATGCCTTTGATTAAGAAAGATTTCAATTGTCATGAGTGTCACTGTATGTCTCCCACAGAGCCCTTCAAGATGATTACAGCTATCACAGCCTGAGACCTGATTTGCCTTCCCCTTTCCCTCCACTTACTCTTCTGCCTCTTCCCCTCCTTTTGTTCATCAGCAACTGCTTGGAAGTTTTCTAAAGGTAAGGGGCTGGCTCCAGCTGCGTGGAGTGTTGTTAAATAACTAAGAAACCTATCTGTTTCTAATTAAGCCTGATATGATTCATGCTGCTCTGTTTAGAAATAGAAGTGAGCACTGCAGCTTTGATTTCTGTTTTGGGAGGCCTGTATTTTACCTTTTAATCTTGATAATTGTGTGACTCAAATATTTAAAGATTTATTGTTTTAGCACTACCACCTACATACTGAAGTTGTGATTTGTGATTATCATTTTCTTAAGTACTGCCAGTTCATAATAGAAAAGCTATTTTCTGGTGCATACTGTGTATAACAGTGTCATGCATTCAGAGTGTGCTGTTAAGTATACAACATTTCTTTTCCACTTTATGATTACCAGGCAAACAAAGATGCACATAAAGTGCACATATGTTTTTACTGTCATTTCTTTTGACACATCTGTCTCTGAGAATAGCATTTGGCCTGAAAAAAGTAGGAAGAAGTTAAATGTCATGGAAAAAAAAAATCTTCAGATAATGAACATTTTGCAAAATAGCCCATCCTGATTTTTTATTTTTCAACTTTGTTAGGCAGCAAAATATAAAGCAAGGATCCAACATTTCCCTTATGAATCTGGGCTTAATCATCAGCATGGTGACATATAAAGGTTTTAACAGAAATATTTGAGACAATCCATTGGTTCATTAAATTCACTAAATATCACATACTCATTTGCAGCTGAAGCTAGTGCTTTGTTCATAAGAAGTCATGGTCTTCATCAATTGAGACAACAGAGACTACATTCACCTTTATGTTATATCAACTAATAAATGTTTTTAAATCATTAGTTGTAGAAAGTAAACAATCTTTACCACAGAATGGTAGAACATTTCTGAGTTCTCTCTAGCATCATAATTATATTTGGTACAAAATTTGTCATTATATTCATTGATTAAAAAATCAAATGCTAACAGTTAAAAACAAATTATGGCACATTTTAAGAATTATACCTTTTAGCTTTAATAAAAAGTTATGTGCTTTCCAAAAAACTTTCATCTATCATTTAAGTAGTCTTTATTTTCCATTTTAATTGCTTATTTAAGGCAGTACTTTACAGTATTCTAGAGCATTGTGACATATCCATTTGAAACGAGCATGAGTTTATTGCATTGCAGTGAGTCACCTGTGATTGCTCACGTCCCTGCCTTTGCTTGCCTTCAGCTAATCTCTTCCTTCTCTTTTAGAGTTGTTTTTCAGAGTGCTGTGACTTTCTGGGAATGTCATCTTCCACTGGGTGTTGAAGGTTTTAACAGTGTGACTGTACCATGTTTTAAGAAGCCCTGAGCACTAGTGGAAGATGATGCTACCGTAAGGCCCCATAACTGCCCCTTCCCACCTACGCTCTCTCCACCTCTGTATTGAAACTGGGATTCCTCATGAGCTTAGCCCAGACACAGGTTCACAGCTAAGTTTCTCTCACTTGCTCTCTGTTCCATGGAGCGATGGAGCATACAACCAGGGCAGGTGTAACTGTAACATACAGGCAAGTCTTTGGTGGAAAGGAAGATTAAGAAGCTGTGATTACATAGTGTCAATACAGAAGCCCTTGCTCCAGAATTAGGTAGGAGGTGTGGTAAACACTCAGGTTTGGAAGCTAAGGGAGTAAAAGGAGCAGCTCTTCTGAGCAACACTGGTAACAAATAACTCCCCACCGGGGGATGAAACCCAGACAGTTCACATCATCCTTCCTTGGATCTCCCTGCTCAGAAGTGAGGCAGGAGAAAAATACATTTCTCATTTTAAAAGTGTGAAGTTACGAGGTTTTCACCTTTTCACAAAAAGAAAAGAATTGCGAATCCCTAGTTGTAACAAATAGGTGATTAGAGCCAAGGGAACTGATCCTGGGGATTTGAAAACTTTGCTGTACTTTTAAACTCATGTAGGCTTCTCTCTCTTTTTTTTTTTTTTTTTAATTAGAAGAAAAATACAAAATCAGATTCTGTCTTAAATGAGGAATAAAATCTTTATTCTGAAAATGTCCATATAGGTTGTTTTGACCACATAAACACTTTTCCTCAAATTTTATTATATTGGAAATTCCATTGATTTTTCTCTCACAAGAAGTTTTAATCTTTATGAACTGTGTTTTACAAAGTGTCTAGACATCTTTTCTGTTTGTTTTTTCTGTTAGTCTAGCTTTCTCTTGGAAATCTTTCATTACCAATCTAATTTTTCTTGTCCTCTCTCTTTCCTTCCCACTTTCTTCTTAGTCAATGGGTCTTCAAATTTTAAAAATTTCTCAAAGTATTTCAAAACTGTGATAGTGCCTCAGTGTGGCTTACTTTAAATGAAAAAGGTAATATATTGGCTTCGAGGAAAAGGTTTAAGGTAAACAAAATAGTTACAATTTTACAAAACATCTCTATTGGAACAATTTTTTTTACCAGTCTCGGCCTTTTCAGGTTGTCATTTAACAGAAGACAATAAGACATTAACTGTGTGTCCATATTGGCATAGGACAACATTCTGACTCATTTCCCATAAATTGTCATATGCAATATATTCAAATATGAATATATTAATTATATTGGTTCCCTGAATGTAGTTATTATATTAATTTATCTGCAGGGCTGAATTCAGAGCAAAATAAAAAATAATGAGGTCAGAGGAACCAATAACCAAGCTATTTTTGCTGTGGGCTGTCAAATTTGTTTTCTTTTACTGTTTCTTAGTAGAATTTTCCTCTAAAACATCTAGTTTTTATGATACAGTCATGTGTCAGTGACTTCATTAGAAATCATGTCTTAGCAAAAGGATCAGGAACTTTTACAATTTTTACAGTAAAGCTGGATCAGTCAGAAAAAAAGGATAGGAAGAACTGAAATTTCTTTCAAGTTTCTTTTCCAAATCTACTTTTGTACAAAAGGAATATTTGCTTTATAATCGTAGAGCATAAGTTACAAAGCAATATATAGTGGAAATCTTAGTAATATCACATAAATCCACAGTGATGACACAGGATAATAGACCAAATAATAGCAATGGCCTAATCTGAAGCCTGTTAAAGTCAATGAGGTCCTGCCATTGACTTCAGTGAGCTTTGAATCAGGTCCACAAGAAATGCATGGAACATAGAGTCATAAAAAAATCTCTAAATATTACCCTCTCTACTTCTTTCATTTCTCTGTCCCTAAGCTGACACAAACGAAGCAGGTGGTTCTGTGGCTCCTACTGCCTGTCTGCGGTGTGGATACAGGGACTGTACTGAAGCACTGGGTTTGGGTTCAGGTGCTGAGGTGCTCAGCTGATCATGGACATGCCCATCAAGTGAATGGTTGACAGATGAAGAATTTACATAAGAGTTTGGTGGTGTAAGACTGGAGTGGTTTTATGAGGAGCAAATGCTGCCATCTGAACTGAAAACTGTACTGATAGACAGTCGATCAACATAGAGCTGAGGGGTCAGGATTACAGCAGCATACACATTTAATTCAATGCAGAGTTCTGTTAATAACCAGCAGCTTTGCATAGCCTTAAATCCCTACCTGCTTTATGGACTTTGACCACTGACTACAGAAGACGCAACTGGAGTTACTAAACTTGGAAAGGGGTTGTGATGTATGCAGGGAGAGAGTACAGTGTTTGAAGATTAGTATAAACATGATCTATACATGTTGACTCTCTGGGCACAGTGGGGGGTTAGAAATGTCCAGTGATTTATTACAAAAAAAGAGGAACACTTAGAAGTGAGGGAAAGTATTCTTCTTTTGAAAAAAATAGAGGTAGCTAATAACATGGCTTCAATTACCCAGCACTGTATTACTGAACCTTTTGACCTTTGTCCTTCATGTTCTAACCTTGCCTCCATCTCTAAATTAAGCAAGAAGGAGAGACTGTATTTCATTACAGAACAGGAAATAAGATGAAATACAGATTAGCATAAAGCTATTTCTCTTTGCCCCTTACCTTTTCTTCCCCCTTTTTTTAATCTGCAAGCAGTGCCCAAATGTTTTACATAAATTCACCTAGGTAAAACTATCTGTATCAGAGTACTTAACAGCTGAGCATGCACTTACCTCATGCTGTACATTCATCAAACTTACCAGGTTACCTGCTGCCCTTTAGTAATACGTACCTAACAGATGGGCACCACCACAAACATACATAACTCAGTGGAGGAACAAAAGCTGTCTGTGAGGGGCAGAGTCCTCTTTGCAAGCTTTTAAACTAATGTGTCACCCTCTCAGTTAAAACCTGTTAAACGTATACATATTCAGATTGAGACCACTGAAACCTTTTTAACAATGGTGTGTGATTTTGTGGTGGGGGTAACTAAACCCTTTGCATGTTATTTTCCATACACTGAACTCACACTGCAGTGATCCTTCCCATTGTCAGAGCATTGTTCTATAACCACAGTGTCCTCTATTCTACCTGTTTTCCTCTATATCAGCTCTCCTACAACCTTTATCACCACAGTATTTGAGTACCATTCACCAGTGCATTAAGCATAGTAACTACCATCTGTCATATGTTTGTCCTCTGGTCTTCTCTGTAGAGAGTATAATGTGCTCAGTAAAGTACTTTGTTTTGATAGGATTTTTGTTGTGATAGATTTTTACAAATATGTAAAAATAGATGGAAATCTGCCTTGACCTTAGAGTCACAGGTGATGATGTTAGTGATGATCTAGGTTCCTAGTTCATGGGAGAGTTTAGCCCACAGACTGGAGCACCCCCTGAGAAAATGATGTTTTCCTGAGAAAGGAAACCCTGTGCTTGTAGAAGATACTGCTGAGCCTTTCCAGATCTCAGCAGGTATTTTAGATATCCTGGGCCCAGACCAAAAGGCTCTTCAAATGAAAGATTCAAGACCTTGAATTAGATTTGGGTGCTTTTGAAATCGTCCAGCACAGCTTTGCAGTGTTCCTGATAGCTTTTGTTCCCGAAGAGACAGTTCTTAATCTTGGCTTTGTCTTCCGTCCCAGACTGCTGTTGCAGCTGAGTTTGCCAATCTGTCAGGACACTTTTTAATGCTGCCAGAGCAGCAAAGGTATTGTTTTTGTCTGCAGGATATCAGCCAGGCCTTTCTGGGAAAACACCACATATTGCCTTTTCAGAAGCCTCCAGCACTTTTAAAAAACCTGTCTCAGGTCTTACCCAAATTCCTGTTGGCCATTTTTGATTCCTGAAAATGCTTTGATTCCTGAAAATGCTTTCATTAGTAATTTCATTTTAGTTTGAGAAGAGAACTTCAGAAACTAGAAATTTAAAAGAAATGGTTTGCAGAGGTAGGTAGCTTTCCGATAGATTCCTCTTTGTGAAAGGAGTGTGTTTCTCTGTGTGCTGTGTTTTGTTGTCTACGCTCATTATATTTTTGTAGCTTTTTGTAGCATAGACACGTATGCAGACAGCTGAAACCCTGCATTTATCATAAAGAAATTCTGTGACCTTCAAAGATCAGCTAGTGGATGAACTTACACAAGTTAGTTGCTTAACAGTGGTTTTTCGTGGTTTTGTTGCTAAACTAAGGCTTGTACTGTTTCCTCCAGCAGCTTGACACTAAAGTACCTGCTATAACAAATAACTGTAAACTGGTGTAATTTATTTTAGTCTGAAGAAGTAATGGGTGAATGAGTTAGGTAATAAAATAAAAGTGTATGTCCAGAGGTGAGGTGAAACCTGAGGTTTAAAAACCTACAAGTTTCAAGGCTTGCTGTAAGATTCATGATGCTAGATAGAAGGCAAGTGCTGTTTTCTGTTACTGTTTTCAAAAAAGCAGAAGAAACTTGAAGAATTAATGCTGAAACTTCTTCTTATGCCTAGAAGTAGTTCTGACTCTCTGCTGGTTTATAACCACTTCTAGCCTTATCTCTACTCAGTTATCCAGGTTTCTCTAAGGATGTGGCTCTTAAACCCATTTACTGAAACCTGGTAATGCAACTAGGGCAATTTTGGCCTAATTTTTAATTAAACTGGTAAATCTTAGAATATAGATAAAGTCTCTATTGCAATTGGTGGTATGTAATTTCTATATCCAAGCTGATCCCTGCTTCACAACAGGCCATTGCTAACTCTAATTGTTTTGGTAATTTACTCCTTTACATAAGCAAGGACAGTAGGACAGTAAAGTCATGTCAGAGCTGTAATGTACAGGACAACTACATGAAGCTTTTGGGGTTTTAGCTCGTCTTCACCATTTTTACAGTTTAATATTATTGTAGCTTATGTACCACTGTATTGCTATGTGTAAAGGGCTTTTTAATGGAATTGTCCTGTAAAATCTCCTTTTTGAGTAAAGCAGAGTTTTCTAGAGTCTAGTTGAGAGATCAAATCTACTAATTTCCTCAGGACCCAGAGACTCACAAGTGCTAACAGGAAGAGCTGTAGCTCTTTAAGCCTGTTTCTTTAACATGTCTCTAGTCCACAAGACACATGGTCCATGGCCTGCAGGAATGTTCTGCAAGAAATGACAAAGATTGACAAGGAACATTGATTCAAATGTTTCAGAGCAATGCTTTAAAACATTACCATTAATGCAGCCCTGTCTGATACTGCTATGAGTTTCCCACCTTTAACGAGGGTCTGGATCCAAGTGGATATGATTTCTCGAAAATCTTCTTTATTACCATTTTCATTATGCAGAGCCCACTCTGGAAAGGAAAGGGTGTTGTGGAGCTGCCTGCTTAATATGAGTGATAAGGAAAAATTTACTGTGACTTGTCTTTGCAATGTTATACCATTCTATCAAAAGGCTGGAGTGACTTATGATGCATGAAGTGTACGCTGATAGCTATCCTGGAGGATAAAATAGGTGATCTGGAAGTGCAAAGTTCAGCATCGTGTGGAATTAAACAACTGCTTTTCTGGCAACTAGATTTGGAATTCACCGCCACAGACCCCACAGGAAAAGGGTTGTGGCAAGGGAACAGATTAGGTTGTAAACTGAATCCCTTGACTAGTGATCTGTAACTAAGAGCTGTTTTATCTCAATATCATATACCTATTGAGTCAAGTGCTGAGAAACAGAGGACAAATTTAGAGGGACTTCTCCAAATGGAAAGAGGTGCTGTCCACAGTCTAAATAAAAATTTAGAGAGAAAATTGTGAAGGAATTTCCTACTCATTTATTTGATTATGGTTTTTAGCATAATCATAACATATATCACCCCTTGTGGTCTGTTTTTGTCCCAGCTTGTTCTCATTTTTAAGAGAATTAGTACCAAAATTATATATCAATAATGTGACAAACAGTAATTTAATATAAATAATCCAACAAGTCAGGTAACAACAGCTTTGAATGCAGCAACTCATGTTATACTCTTGAGTTGTCATGAACAAAAACACTTCAAAGATACCACCTTACAAATGTTCATGAGATGGGCAGTGCTCTCTCAGCAGTGCTCAGTTTCAATGGATTCCTCCCGTAGGCGTGCTCATAGTTGTGCATTGGATATGTAAGAAGGAGGTAGTTTATAGAGACCAGCACAATGTTTTCTTCCTCTTCCTATACTTTTATTCCTCCATGCCCCACTCGGCAAGAGTAGCTGAAGTTTATGAGACTAGACTTGCTTAAAAAGGCAATTTTATTAGTGCCTCTAATGTAGAGACTTCAGCATTTTGGTAAGCCATGTGAGCTTTGTTCTATGACATGAACAAATATCCCCAAAGGCACAAGATATATTCTCCTGAGAATTAAACCAAAACAGATTTCATAAAAGGGAAAAAGGTCTTTTTTACTTTCTTTTCTCTCAAAGATGCTTATCACTAGATATCTAAAACCCCTGTCATGGGACAGACCTCGCATTATTAGATGTAGTTGCAGATAAACTGTATAGAGCAATACAGTGCAGTCAAAATCAGGATCCAGTCCCATGTTCTGTAGCTAATGTGTAAAAAATAAAGCAAATTAACATGAAACCCACTTGATACTATGTGGTGGATTCACCAGGCAGCTCGTTTCAGTGCTCAAAAGGAGAGTTTTGAAAGTGGTTTTGTTCTACTTCTTTTTTTTTTCCTTTCTTTTTTTCCTCCCCTCTTGCTGTTATCAGCTTGTTAAAATATTGTCAGGCTAAAAGAGAAAGCTCAGGATATATGTTTGCAGAAGGGAAGGAGATAATAACTTGACAGGTTTTTAAAGGCAAAATCTTTTTATTTTCAGCAGAACATGATACTTCAATTTAAACAATTCTCCTGTCTGTCTTCCTTTTTACTATGGTATCATGGCCAGAGTTTGAAGGGGGTACATTTTAATGCTTATAGCAAGGGAAAGACTGTGGAACAATGAACCTGTAAATCTCCTGGCCCCCATTGGAGGTGGGTAGCAACTTAGAGTGTTTAACCTCTTCCAGGATCAGGCCCTGCATGAATCACATCAGTTTTTCTGCAACAGTGTTAATTCCTTCTCACAGACCTGAACAAATGACTTTCTGCTTTTTAGTCACAGAAAGATCAAAGTGGCAGGAATAGATTAATGTCAGCAGTAGGACTGGTTGGATTTTTGCATATTGTCACCCAATACAGTAAGGCTAAGCAAATTAAAGAATCAGTATTTCTGCAGGCAAACTTTTTTCTTTCTGCAAATGCTGACAAAGTTACACTCTCATTGCTGCTGGCACCTTTGTCCCGAGCTTGAAAAGAAACCTAAGGTTAAAGGGCTGCTATATCAAAGCTGTGTTATATCTATTGTAGCTGGTTAAAATGTTTCCATTCTAATGTTTTTCCATCAGAAAATTGTGACTGAGTGGAATTCAAGTGTTCCCAGCCTGGTTTTGATGATGCTCACATGTTCCCAGAGAACACAAGAACACTGCTGGGCTCCCTGATGGCTGTCTCTCAACTCTGGGTCCCCAGGGAGACACACGGACTGTTTCAGAGCCAGGGAGGCTGTCACTCCAGGATGCTGAGACCAAAGCAGGATTTGAGAAATTCCATATTACTTTTTACAAAATATGACACTTTGAATATGTCTATCCCATGCAAAATGCCACTGAGTACTGGTATTGTTATTCCTGCATAGTCCTTTAGGTACTATATAAAATGATGGTATCATCTAGACTCAGTCAATTTGTACTCAGTACAAGGCTGATCTTTACAGAAAGAAGTGAGAACATATTGATCTTTCTTTTAGAAAACCATCACTTTTGTTCTTTGTTAAGTATGCTTTTCTCTGAGAGCACAGTAAGTTTAATGCTAGAGGGACTGGAAGTGAGAGCACAATGCTGGCATTTCAGCCCCCACATCTGCAAGGGTAGGAGATAGGCTTGTTTGGTTCGCTAAACATAATAACATAATGTTATATTAGCTACACATAAATAACATTAGTTTTTTCCCCTCAGTATTTCAATGTTAATAATATGTCCCATACCATAACTTTTACTCATTGACTGTAGCAGGACTCTCGTGGGAGATAAAGCACAAATGAAAACAGAAAGATAGTATGTACTATATCTCTGTCTGATCCGAAATATGCCATTGGCCCAAGGTGAATTGCAGGTGTGCATAGAAAATTTTACATTGTCACTTCAGTTCAACTCCAGTGGCTGCTCATTGGCTTCTCTGGAGTTACATCCAGGATAACATTCTTTTTATTGTTTTTATTCATTGTAAATTAGCCATTTAGACTTTGTCTATAATGCTGAAAAGCTAATTTATAATACCAAGAAGCCATAAAGAACTAAGGATGTCCTGACACTCTAATGACTTATAGATACTCTTCTGTCATCTGCAGTTCCCTGAAACCTGTTTAGCTGAATGAGAGTGTGTGGCTTGGGAGAGATGAATTCTCAAGATTTCTAAATTCTACTTCAAGGTTGAGGTGGAGATAAAAATATTATTGTGTGTTTAAGAATTCATTGCTAGAAGAACCAGCTGTTTGGTTTGAGATATTGTGTTCAGCCTTGCTCCAAAGAACATAATGTTTTCTTGTTTTCCTACAGAGCTTAAAAGTGCATCTTGAATGCTCTGCAGAATATATAATTTTTCTTCACTTTTGCACCTTCCTGAAACTGCAGACTTCAAAGCACACTGCCCTGCTCAGGTTTCACTGTTTACTGTTTTGTGACTTTACATGTGGATTTCCCTCCCTTTACTTAATAATGAAATGAGGACTCCTTCAATTCTTTGCTTCACAGGTGCTTCACCCATTTGAAAGAACCTGATTCACCTCCTCTGGATGCAGATGAAAGAGAAGGGGGAAGAGCAACATCAGGAAAGATGGCAAGAGTATCCTGAAAGAGCAAGAGAAATATGGAGGAGAATAAAACATGGTAAGGGTAATTGTGTTATGGATCTGCCTCTACTTTGCCCATGCTTCATTCCAGGACTGAAGGGTTATTCTATAAATGAGACAGAATCTACCTCAGAGAGAATAATCCTTGAAGCCAGAAGATGCCTGTTATGCTTTGAAGTATGTGAAGATTATGGAGGTCTGTTTTATCAGAGATTCTATTCTATTCTGTAAACGATTCTATTCTATGCTGTGATTCTGTGATCAAATTCACATAGACCTTGGACAACTGCAATTCCCTTTTCTCATGAGGTGTTTAGTCTTGGAATGTATTTAAAATGATCTAATCCTGAAAATACTGAAATTCTTCAGACACTGCTCACTAGTTTTCCAGGATAAAAAGTCACTCTTGGAATTCAGCTTCTCTCTTTGGTGGTGTTTTCATTGTAAAGGAGGGAAATGTTGCCAACTTTTGAAATTCTCTGTTGTGAAACTGATTGCAAGAGCCTTCTAAAATAATACTTTTAACAGAGGTAATTCTGAGTTACTGCATATGTTTTACTTGAACAGGTACAAATATAGCAAGATTAATAATCCACTGAACAGAAAGAGTCATATATTATGAGAGGCTGCACTTGTACATAGTAAGAGAACTTCTGTAACTAAGCATTTAAAATCTAAGGAGATGTGATGGCAGGTGAGTGAAAATATCGTGGTGCTCATGCCCAGTCATGCAGCACATCTGTTACAGAGGAAAGAGGTTAATCCAAACTGAGTATGGAAACAGTTCCTTATTTACAGAACTAACCTTTATTTTCCTGTGGTATACTCCCTATCTCAGTGTAACACATTGCACATATTACCATGACGACTTTGTCATAATCAATCTGAACATAAAAAAGGTTTTGTTGTCCTGACTGATGATCAGAAGTTGTATCTTTCATGTAACATCCTCTGTTCTTGGATACATTATGTCTAAACACAAATTTGAACAGCTCTGTCTTTATAATGAAGCCTTGTACTTGTCACATTTTGACAAATATTACTGATTTATTGAAGACAGTAAAGAAATATGGAAGCTATTAACAGCAGCCCTCATCAATTGCCTGTCTGAACACACAGCATACAGAAAAGATATATCAGAAATGGTATCTTTAAGATAGTGCTCAAGCTGCTAGCACAGGAGTTTAACTGATATGGTGGATGTACGCTGAGATTTCATTTGCAGTTATTTCACCTCCATGATTGTAGTGTGGCAAATCTAAGAACTAGTGGAGATAAATCTGTCTTTATTAAAGATGGTGGAATAAAATAAAATTATATTAATAAATAATGAGTGATCAGCGTAAATCTCATGCTTATTAAAATTAAAAAATAAGACTCTAAGTGAAAAGTTCTTGATGTCCAGCTTGATTTGTTTTCTGTATTTTCTTGTGGTGTTTTTGCAGAGCAGCTAATGGGGACTGAGAAGCATTAAAAGGTAAAGTGCATTGCTCTTTAATGGTGGGAAAGGCATGAGGCTGGGTCAATGCACAGAGTACTTTGCTGGGCAACTTGAGTGATCCTTATATTTTAAGTATTTATTTGACTGTTCTAGACAAGTCAGAGAATCTATTTCCAAACATTTTTCCTGGAGATGTCTGCCAAAACAACACGTGATCCCCAACGTGCAAAATTGAAATGGATCAAGTCTGAGCAAATGATGAGGGAAGACATCCTTTCCCTCCAGAATACTCCTTAACTCTTCTCTAGAGAAAACTACTCCTGAAGCAAGAGGAAATTTTTCCTTGGACAAACTACCCAAAGACAACCCTAAAGCCAAGGGGAGAAAAATTAACTATGCTTAAATTGTAGCTGTGTCAAGTCTGTTTCTGATTCATGTTGTTTGTCCTGTTTTTCCCTCTTGCCTCCCAGCTACACTATATATTTGGGATGCAGACCAAGAGCCTATCCAGCCACAGTGCCTACAACCACTTCTGGGTAACTACCTGGAAAACAATGTTCATTTTTTCCTGTTCAAGACAAATTGGCAATTTAAAGGTCTCTTTGAAAGCAGAAACAGTGTTAGATGAGATTCATGTTTCCACCTGTGCATTTTCAAAATTTATGCTGGGCAGCATGTGTCATTGATAATGATTTATTTCCTATTCTATTACTCAGGCTGCAATCAGAATCTGTGCATACTGCTTTCCAGGACAAAGACAGAAATAAAAGCCGTGATGCCCAGGCCTTCTAAATCAGAGACCTCAGATACTTTCAAACAGGAGAGTGTGTGTTAGTCCTGCTACAGGAGGAGACTGCAGGTGGGAGTGACTCCTTTGAATGTGGAGATGTGCTAAGATCATTCCTCCACACTGTACAGGAAGTTACAAATCAGACCAGTCGTGCATCTGGCACATGGGATCCTAAAGCAGGAAAGAGACCATGATGCTGTGCTGTAAATGAGTGAGATATGGAACTAGCTTCAGGGATGTCACAAGGCCGAAACCAATTATAAGAGTCACAGTGTTCAGACTCAGCAGACCTGAGATCTGCAAAGGCTGGAGTGTAGACATCCCCGTCGGCATGAGTATGAACTGGTGGCATACAGTTGAACACAATATAGTTTCAGGGACTTGCTCACCAACATCTTCTGTGAACTGGGGCTTCTATTTTTATGTAAAGAAGGATAGATAGCAACGGGCAACAGTAGACAAATGGGGTGGAAGGACCAAAGGAACAGAGGAGCAACAATGGGGCAAACTTCCTCTGCAAATGTCTTGGCTAGTGGTCTGACACTTCAAAACAGAAATACTTTTTTTTTCTGGTGCAGAACTGTGTGAAGAGCAGCAGGGAGAAGGGAAGGGAGGTGCAGATGCGATTGTTAGATTTGGTAATTGGAATAGAGGAAACAGGATAAAGAAGGAATACAGATTAATCCAGTTAGCAAGACAGAAAAAAGTCAAAGCAGTCTGTAAGTGCCATTGCACACTGTGTTTTTTATATTGGTTTATTAATTTTGTCAGTGTAATAGAAACTTTCATGAGGGATTTGGGGTCTTCAAAGAATTATTCTGAAAGACAACTGCTCATTGGCTTGTATGTTGAGTACTGCTGTAACTGATATTCTGGAAACTATTCCCAGAGAAAATAAAGAAGGAGCAAGGGCATACATGCTCGGTACATCCTTTGGTATCACGGCTGTTTGGGATACAGAATGCCTTTGCAAGTTTTGTTGTATGTATGCCCTGTGGTTTACATTCACTGGAATTCAGAGGAGCTACCAAACTGAGCAGAATGCTGCCCAATCTGCCCAATAGAAATTGCTGCAGAGATGAGCACAGAAGTAATTAGATATCTCTGCATTAGATGGAAACACCTGCTTCACCTGGAGCTCAGCTCTTCCCCAGAAATTGAGGAAGGTCCGCAAGACTGTACTCATCAGAGCTCAATGCTTACAACGCTAATGCAGGATGTAGAATATATGTTCAGTTACTTCCTCTTCATGAATTATAGGCTCGATCTCCTGTCAGCCATCACTGAAAGAAATGCTGTAATCCATGACAAATGTGTAGCAGGTAATTTTCAGTCAAGCTGTTGAATTGTCATCAAATATTACATAAACTGTCCAATCATTCAATATTCACTGAGCTGTAGAAAGAGTGGATGTGACCTTGTAAATTAGGAAGGGTGCATCTGTCTGATAAGAGAGGATCTGGGTTCCTGTTCCTCTTAAAGTTAACATGAAACTATTTCACAGAAGACAAAACAGCTCCAACAAGAAATCCCAATAGTCAGATTGCAAAAGGCTTTGGGTGCCAACCTGGTGTATCAGCAAGTGGCTGACTCTGGGAGCCCACTGTCGTAGCTCAGGTTTCTGTGCACAGGCTGCTGGTTGGACTGCCATGCTGTCTGCTGCTGAAGTATATAGGTGTGCTCTGATTGTGACTATAAGAGCATGCCTAGCAGTTTAGGAATAACATAAAGGCAGAAAAGTGACTGCCTCTGACATTTGAGCTTCTGGTAAACAGCCTTTTAATACATGATTTTGTATTCCTGACAGCTAACTTTAATCTTGTTCCTATTGCTTTAATCTTCAAAATTAGTTATACTTCTTGTAATATAATCCTGCTGGGTCTTGTGTTGATTTTACACCCATCACTGAATATTCAGGAAACTTCATCAACCCAATGTTTTGTGCCAGTGGAAATGTTAAAGGAAATGTTAAATAGACTCAGTGCTTCCATCTACCTTTAAGGAATAGCAAAAGGAATCCCGTGTTAGCCAGTGGGCTCTGTTTGTGATGGCTCTCATTATGTCCCAGTTAGTGCTTGATCTACTTTATAATCTTTGCTCTAATGCTCCCCCCTCAATTTTTACTAATTATTTTATGGCCCTATATTAAATGAACAACTGGCTTCATTTTAGATTGCTACATTTCTCCGATCCAGAAGGTCATGACTGTTATTAAAAAAAAAGAAGCTACAAGTACTATGAATTGAACCCCTATGAATTGCTTTTCCATGATTGATGAGCTGAGAGGGTGACATAAAGATTGCTTATAGGATAATTCTGAATCCGTTTACTGGTCAATGTTCTCCATAGTCATACCATTAAGTATATACTGTCCATTAGCTTTATTGACCTCAAACTTAATATTACACATTTGTTTTCATTAAATTGCATTTTCCATTTCCGTGTCAATTGATATAGGAGATCAAAATCTGTCCACAATATGCCATAATAGTAGGTGCACCTTCACGTTATTACTGCTGAATTTGATGTACGTTTTAGATAACTGCATGAAAATAGTTAAACATTTTTCAAATAAGACAGGTTCTCAAAAACCTAGTTAACTAGCTAATAATAATAGTAAACTCCCACACCTTTCCAGCTCAGTAAGTTTGTCACTGTTATTTTACAAGTGCTTTTTAAATGATATTTTAACCCTCATGCAATTTTATCATTCTTATTATTAAAGCAGAGCCTTTTTTCTTTACAGTGAAAACTAAGCTCATGGCAAAATTTATGCTTTGTTGTTTGGTTGCCCTAAATTGTGATCCAAAGTGGCATTTGCTAAGTAAATGGAAATATATTTTCTAGGCTAGAAGTACAAAAATTATGGCGAAGTTCTTGTCTTCCTTTTGTACAGCAGAAAATGGAACTCAGAATTCAGTGCAAGATCTAAATCTTGCATGCACTTCCTCTGCAGGGGACAACAGCTAAGCCACAAGTATTCTAGTGTTAATATAGCAGGAAATAGATAATTTTTCACTGTCTCTTGTTTGAGCCATTTTATTTAGTAAACACAAACATTTCCTAGAGTATTTGGGTGTTTTATCTCCTCACTGAGTGGCTAATCTTCCAGGCTACCACCGTTCTTTTGATCTGCATCAGAAATAAAGTCAGTATGTTGTACAAACCAGAAAAAGTATAGTAGCTGAGACTAATTGGGTGCTACTTCTTTTTGCCCAATCACTTAGGGGTTAGGGCATAAATTTAGGCAGTAAGAGTTGTGTTTAGATCTCCTCAGACTGCAAACAACTCAGAGTTCCTCCTCTCTGGTTAAGCTTGCTCAGCTTCAAATGATTGCTAACTGCAAAATATAGCATTGTCTTCAACGTTTTTGTGAATGCTATGCATAATTTCATTTGCTTACTTTTCCCCATGCATACACCTGAAATGATTCTTATTCAAAAGTATCAATGAAACAAAATAGTTTTGGTTGGTTTTAAAAATGTGGTTTGGAATGAAGCTTTTCAGTTTTTTTAGTTCATTTGCTGAATTGATAAATCAGTTATGAGCACGCTGTTAATTACTTTTTGGTGCAGTTCTGTTCCATGGGACTAATAGAACACTTCCCTGTCCCTTTGCAAGTTAGATAAATTTTCTTTGCAGAATATTGAATTTCCAGATCTAGATACCACAGTAGGGTAGAGACAAAGCCTGATTACTAAAGAACAAATCCAGGCCCTTTCACTGCCTCCAACAAATCTGAGGAGGCTTTCAGAAAAGGGACCCACTCTCATGATGAGTTCTCTGGTTTTCTTGGATCCTCTGACTGCCATGTCTAAAGGCCAGATGGAAGTGGGACATGGAAAAGCAGAGTGAAAATTACAGCAGAGGTGATATTTTACCCATTCTGTGGCTTCCTCGGAGAAATGGAGGGGATAAGGCCATGCTGGAGTAAAGGTGTTCTCAGTTGAATCCCGCTACTTCTCAGTCATGTCTGAGTCCTTGAAGTTAATCAGCAGGTTGGCACCGAGTAGTTAGAATGTTTGTGTTCCATCAATAAATTATTATCTTGCAACATCTTAGACTTTGAATTTATTTAACAAAGGATAAAACTGTGTAACTGTTCCACAGGATCACTGGAGGTTTGGAATTTTATCAAATGTAATTTTGTAGTACAAAATAGATGTCAGAAAAAAAATTAGAAACAGCTTTAGAAGCTCCCCATTTTGAAAGCCAACTGTAACCTCAACAGACCAACTAAGAAAACAGGGAAAAGTGTTAGTGGAGCTGGTTATAATTTCAGAGGAATAAATCACCATTCATAATGAATAAAGGTGGGACAATATGGCAGTAAATGAATCTCTAATTCTGTGATAGTTTAGAGACTATTTTTGGAGACATAAAAATAGGAAAATACATAGACTGCAATAAGCCTTTCATTAGCTGAGTTCTTATATCCCTAAGTTCAAACCTGAACTTTACTGTTTGTAAGGTGTTTGTCTACTGGCACACTGTACTACAGGTAGACACAGTCATGTGTTCAATAGGTAAGCAGGTGGTTCCCCAGTTTACTCTCAGCAAGGGAGTGGAACAGCTTCTTTGGCTACCCTTACTTTGCCCACTCTCTAAATCAGTAAGCAGTTTTTTTAAGTGTGCCATACTAAAATGGCTCTTTGAATGCCACACAGCCCAGTGACTCCACGTTGCCAGGCAGAAGTCAAAAAGGGATCAAGACAAACCTTTTATCACCAGTGATCAAGGAAGTTCCTTAAAAATCTATGCCAGGCTCTCTCAGGCTTTTCTTCTGTTATAGTCAAGGGTCCTGCAAGGCACAGGTAGAGCTTTTTCTCCAGCTCCTACAGGGAAGATTTCCTCAGGGAAGTGCAAAGCAGAAAAGGGTGCAACAGATTTGCTGCCTTCTCCTGCTCTGTGAGTCCTTGTGTCCCCTTTCTTTTGAGGTTCTTTTTCCTCTCCTTCTCATATGCAGACTGGGTGCAGGAGGGAGCTTCCCCTGTCATGGACCTCTCCTTTCCACCTTCCTCTGCTACTTAGGTCTCAGAGAAGGGAATGAAAGGGCAGAGGTACATAACAGATGTTTAAAGGGGGACCTGGAGAGGGACAGCCAGACCTGATGTGAGGGTACATTGACAAGACTCATCTGCCAAGGTTAGAGTACAGTGAGTAGCTAGTTGTCAGACACAGGGATAAAATTGTGACACTCTTCCTTGTACATGATCTGCATACTGCTTTCCACATTTTTAGGTCTCTCCAAGGCTAGGGGAGGATGTTCAGAAACCAGAGTCTATCCATACCTCCAGATGTACCTCACAGGGTGCAGTTCTACCACTCATCACCTTCAGCTGTAAATCTGGTTCACAAAGTTCCTCCCCCTCTCCTCCCCTCTTGTCACCTGGAACATTTTTTGTTCTTGTTGTCCATACTGCTCTTCACTACTCCATTTGCAGCAGTATAGCTGCAAACTTGGCCAAGGAGGTGATCCAAGATAAAAAAGGAAATGCTCACTGTTGTCTGAGCAAGAAATGGGAAAGGCCTGTGACAATGTAGCCTGAAGGCTGTTGCATCTTTTAAGATATTTTTAAAAGTTTTCTTCTCCTTTCCCTGTGTTTCATGAGTCTGCTCTAATCCTTCCAAGACTGATTAAAGTCACTAACAACTAGCCCTCAGTTTACCAAAAAACCTCTTTTTTATATATATATATTTTTTTTAGAATCTTGGCCTGTCACTGCATCAAATGACTGATAAGCAACATGTAAATATTATAGATGGTTCTAAAAGAGAATGAACGACCATACTCAACATTTTAAAGAGGTAGATGGTAAGGGGAGATGGAGATCATTAGTTTATCAGTTCTGAATTTTATAAGTAAGTAGTTTGCTTCTACCTATCCTGGCATCTCACAAAGCTGAGACAAAGATGAAGGTTCCCGGCTAAGCCTGTAAATAAATACGTCAAAACCCATGAAGCATTGTTTTTTGAACATCATAAATTTTCAGTACAAGGAACATAAGCTTCTCTAAGTACTAAAAGCAGCAAACCTCAGCACATGTGCCATAGCCTTTTGAAATAATTGGCTGAAGTTGGATATTGCTGCACAAAGTTATGACTGTAACCTAGGCAAAAAAATGTTTTTATTTTAATTACAGTCCACTGTATTTCCAAGATGCCTACTTGTTACTACTGGTGACACTCAGATGGACATTTATAATGTGTTTGCACATTCTACAGTCTCCAGTATTAATATTTTATTTCATTATTCAGCTTCCTTCCAGCTACTTCCTACCTTTGGTTTCATACATTTCAGTGGTGTGCTTTGAGCAAATAAGTTTAGTGTTACTATACAAATAAGTTATAAATCAAAACCCTTCACTGTTTACAAAGGGAAATCCTGCTCAAAGAAACTTGATCGTACAAGTACCTCCCAATGCAGGTACAACTTGTCACTTCCCATCTTATGATTTATTATGTGCATATATTTAACCTGATGAACACAAATTGTTCCACTGGGACTATTCTTCTGTTTGAAAATGTTTCCAGTGCAAGTACTTGTATTGAGGTTAATGTATAATGTAAAGGAAAAATGAAAATATTGTGGCTAAGCCACTGAACTAGAACACAGGTTTCTCTCCTGCTCTTTGATTAGGGTACAGAGCTAATTTATGCCAGTGATATTTTTGGAGCATTTGGAGCAGTAACTCTCATCTATGCAGGGCAACTGCTAAATAAGATTCTTCTGTTGATGTAGAACTTTGCACTCTTTATCTACTTTGCATCTGGTGTAGATAATGACTCAAAGAGCAGCACAGAGTCATAGCTTCTCAATAGAGTTTACCTTGATAGAGTGTTGTGAAGCACATGACATTGATATTGTTGAAGTCCTCCACAAGCCTTAGAAGAAAAAAACGGTACTCTGAATGATGATCATACCAATTATTTCTAATAGTGCCTGTTTACTTAACACCTTAACTCTTGGCTGTAGTTTAAGCCTGATGTAAAAGTATTTGCAATCTAAAGAAAAGCTAATTTCATTTTTCAACAGAATGATTCAACTGAGTATAATGAAGCATTTAATCCTCACTATTACGTCTCTGGCACAATTCTGTTCTTCCAGAACTTGACTGCCATTTGAAGAGGCATGTATTTGGTGTAATCTTCAATGGTGTAGAATCTTTAGCTATGTTCTTTGATACTAATGAAACTGCAGTGAAGCCATGCAGCATAGCCTGAAAGACCATTTGAAGCCTGTATCTTCCTCATTAACTATGATTTATTTTTTTTTAAATGACTGCGCAAATTAAAAGACTGCTAAACACATCTAGGCAGAATACTGATGCACAGAAACCTGCATGGAGATGGGGCCTGGGGCAGCTGTTAGAGAAAGCTGTACTTCTCAGCGTCCATGAAGATGCTCTTTGAGACAAATGTGGACTTAAATTCCAGAAGAGACTACAGAAATGTACAGTCTGAACTGATATCGCATATAGTAATCCATTCTACTTCTATAGACTTTATTGAGCCCTCATACTATTCCTCCCTACATCCTCTACCACTTTTAAGTCTCTCTTTTATTGTGCTCACGTAACTAATTCTGCAAAATTCTAGTATCCATCACATTAATGCTTTCTTAGCATTAGTTAGCTGTTTTTATTTCCTTTCTAGTCAAATAGAATTCATATTATCTAACTATGAACATCTGCAATGAAGACATGTACTTCTTGGTTCACCCTCTTGACTTCTTCTACAGTCACTGGAAGGAGATAGAAAGCCGTTTAGTTGCTGCAGCTTTCTTTTAGCATCACATTTAGTCCAAATCTGAGTCACAGGGATTTGCATCCCTTCTGAGCTTGCAAAAAATTGGAAATGTTCCACTATTCCTGGGTCAGAGTGTGAGGAAAACCACATTATCTGAAGCCTAGGAAATGTGCTACAAAATACTAAGATGTTTTGCCATATAAATAGCACACTATTCACAAAATTATTGCAGAGTAGATTGTATGGCTCACGGACTTTTAAGAGAATAATTAGAGGATGAACATCTTCAAATTTTGCTTGGCTTGAATGAATGCATGCCATCTCAAATTACCAGTACTGTATACCTAATTGATTAATCATAAACTTCAAGTAAAGGCCACATAATTCTGTAAAAACTACTGGACTCTCCTTTGTACTGAGTGCTTTGTACTCTGAGAGCTAACTATGGTTGAAAAAAAGACCCACAATTAAAAAACTTAAGGAAAATCTCTTTTTTTTCTCTCCGAAATGCTTATCCATTATATGAAAAATGATCTCAGGTAGCAAAAACTAACAAATGGGAGGAACATCCTGGAATTAAGATTTGGTCTTTAAAATTCATTCTCAAGCAAGTTGCAGTTACAAGAAATGGTGCAGTTTCAGATGTGCCTTTTAAAGCACAGATCTGTAAAAACAGAAAGCTGCCAAGCAATCACATTGTTTTGGTAACAACAAGGGTATAAGAATGGTATATTGCTTCCCACAAAGAACTCTCTCAGTTATTTGTATGTTAAGTGGCTCAGAGTAATTGTGTATATTTAGTATCGCATGCTGGAAGAGTATAGTATGCCTTATCAATCAGTTTTCACACATAGTGGTCAAATCCTGGTGTAACAGCTGAGCTTTCTGCTGTGAATGGCTTTGCCGAGGTATAGTGCAGGAGACTGGTGCTGCTCAGTGCCAGCAGCCAGTCTGGGTAAGTCGGTATGGCCAAAGGTGCTTCCCAAAGCTGATGTCCCACTCAGCCTTTTAACGACAATGTTACCAACCAGGGAATTATATTGCAAGAACACTGAATTATTGCACTGAGTATAGCTACAATTCACCTAGATTTGTTCACCTGTAGCTAAAGGCAGGGAAAAATCAAACCATGCTATGTGTGTATTTTTCACTTTCAGGCAGAAATTACGTGCACATTCTGCATTTAGAAAACTGCACAAGATGAAAAACCATGTAGTTACATGGCTCTGTCATGGATTTTACATTTGTAACAATCCTTCAAAAGAGATTTTAAATATTCCCAGCAGGATATATATTTTAATACATAATATTTGACATCACTGCATGCTCTGCACTCATTTCAGTAAGCCTGAACTCTAAATAAGATAGAAATACAAATAATTTGCTGTGCCCTATTTCCTGGATTCTGTGTGGATAATGCTCTTTATATAGACAGTGACACTTTTTCTTTTACACCTGAAATGAAGTTTTGGGGTTTTTTTTTTTAATGCATTAAAGCCCATGAGTAAGTAATGGTCCTGCAATTCAGCAACACTTACCACTGTTCAGTTGTGCTCATACTGTGATTAAACAACCTACAGATAGATGTAATATGTGCCATTTGATTATTTTTCAGTTTAGTGGAGTCTAAATATGGCCACCACAAACAACAGATTTTTCTGGTTTTTCCTGATTTTGCATAATTGTGAAGTAGCTTGCACATTTTAATTAAAAGAACGTGTTAAATTTTCAACTGTAATTCTGGTTTTAATGTTCTACTGGCTACTTTTTTTTACACTGTGCATTAACTGCCACTTTGTTATTAACTTGCAGTAAGACCTGCAGCAGGATATACAGAACAAGGGCAATAAGAAAATCAAAATTATGTAAACTCCAGAAGCAAAATTTCTGCTATCTGCAGTTATGTAGTTATATTCCTTTGATTTGAGAGCTTCTAGCTGTGTTGAATATTTATGCACCAAAGTCTTTCCTAGGGAAACTGTCAGAGGTGATGTGAGGTCATTTAACAGTATTGTTATCAGGATGGACGCTTGGAGTGGTGTACAGGACTGCATCAGTTGTCGGTGCAGTTATATGTTGGAAGCAATCAAATTCTTCTGAAATCAGAGGTTCTGTCAGTGCTAATTAGGAGAGGTGTGAAATAATAATGTCTTTTTAATCAAGAGGTCTCACTAGGAGCTCAGCTTATGAACATTTTTTATAGTCTTTAGATTGTGTTTAATTGGGACACCTCTGAGGCTACTTGCTGGATAACTGGGACAGCTGGAATTGGATCTGGTGGCTGATTAACTCTCAGTTAGTGGTAATTATGAGAGGAAGGCCCAAGTGTTCAAATAGGCACTGCACCACACTGTGCTGTGATACACTTTGCCGTATGCCTCTCACTGTGCTCTCATAACACACTGAATGTCCCTCAGTCAGGAACGCTGAACTGAAAGCTGGGGTAGCTTCACTGCTCTGGCTGCAGCTGCCAAGGCTCACGATGCTTTAAGCGGAGTGGTAAAGGGTGAAAGTCTTTCTCCTTCTACACATCATATCCCTTCAGAAATGTATTTCCTGTGTGTAAAGGTTTTATTTTTGCCCTGAAAGTCCTAAATAATGCTGTGGTAAATGTTGATTGTGATCTCTTGGCTGTCTGCAGGAAGCTTTGCTGCTCTGAGTAAGCCAGGACCAGAGCAATTGGGCTGGCAGGAGGCACTGGGAGATGGCAGCAGATATGAGCAGCTAACAGAAAAGTTACATTAGAAATCCATCAACTACGTATAGGCAAAGCAGCAGGTGGAGAAAGTGAAGCTGTAAGAGCAGTACAGCAGACTTGTTTCAGACTAAGTTGGAAGGTGAGCTGAGACATAAAATTGGGGGTTGTGACTGGTGGAGAATATCAGAGATGGTGAAGCGATCCAGGGCAAGTTTTTTAACAGACTGGGGCTATTCCACCAGAAGAGAATGAAATAGGGAAGAACTTGGAGTACTGAGAAAGGAATTGTTTGTGAGAAGTTGGGACTGCTCTCAGGAGACCCAGAAATCAGATTTGAGAGAGGTGAAGTGCTCTGGGGAAGTCTGAAGAGTTCTGGGGAAGCTGGGTGGCACTTGTGAGCTCTGTGGCTCTGGAATAGCTTGGCGAGAAGGGAAGAAACTCCAAAGAGAAAGGAATAGGAAAAGGGAGACTCAAACAGCTGAAATTGGGAGTCACGCAGGTATCTGAAGAATCACCATGGGACATTCATCAAGCAATGCATTTCTGAGTGAAATTCCTCTCCTCATACAAAGCTGAGCCACCCTTTAATGTTTTAATTTAATATGGTCCTGAATTAGCATGAACATGTGGTAAGGAGAAAGAAAGGTAAGCAAGAGAGAAGAAGGAACATGTAACTGTACCACACTAACAACAAAATAGTCACTTGAAACAATGTATTTAACTAGAAACTACCTAAAATCATTTGGAGAGTCAGAGTGTAGGCAGACAAACAATGCAAGGAAAACAATAAGGAACGTGAGTGACAGAATGTGCCCTAACTGCTTCAATAGCAAAAGGACTCATACACAGCTCAGTGGCATGTCTAGTAGGAACATAAAATGGTAGACAAAGCATGAGTGCCAAAAGAGCAGGAGGCAAGATGAACCTCTGTGATCAGCAGAAGAAGGAATTGTTCAATATACTTAACCCAAAATAGAACCTGGAACCTGACATGAAGAAGTCCTGCTACTTCTGTCCGCTGCACTGCTGTCTTCAGGAAAAGCAATGATAATGGTTGCGCTCTACCTAGCAAGAAGTGATGAGAAGCAGACTGCTTGTGGGGTAAGCCTTTTTCATTTTGTTACATACAGAGTTCATATGGGAAACATCAGTGAATTTTCTTTGAAGGTACCTGCTTATAGCTGATACGTTGAATCTATGTTTTTCCTTTATATACTTCTACCTTACATTATGTGTATGTCTCAATTTCTCTCCATTTTAAGATTAAAACTGGGGGTTTTTGTGGTTTACTTTATTTGTTTTTCAATGTTTCTCTGGGTTTTATATCTTTTGATACTGGTTAGATGTTAAAATCCCAAAGAACTATGTACTCCCTGACTCTGGAGAGCAGTGATGCTGTCATGTATTTTAAATTTTCTTTTAAGTTAGATTTTCCTGTATGATTCACCTGGCCAAGATCCCTACGCTTTCTTGAATTTTTAAATATTTGATACTGGAATCGAACGTAATTAATTGAGGCTTCATCTGTTTCTGTGTATCTCTTTGTTCTTACCATAGCGTAGAGTGTTGCATAGTAATTATTTCTACAAACACATTCTAAAGGATGTGCTCTCAGCTGACATCCAATTGTCTCATAAAAGAGTGATGCTAACTGATGAGTTTCTGGTCTGATGGAGAGGGCAGGCTGGAACACAAATCCTCACTTTGGTATTACAGGTATAAAACCAGCACAAATGAGCAGGAGGGCAACAACACATTAAACACTTTGTGTAGGTTGCTTTTTTTTTCCTTTGAAGACTTATCTCTTGAAAAGCTATTCTACTTGTCTCTCAGTCCATTGTTTAATGTAATTCTATGTGGTTTTATGTTCTGTAGTCTGTTTAATACACAAGTGAGTAACAAGTGGTGCAAAAAAAAAAGCAGCTAATCATAGACTGGTTTGGGTTGGAAGGGACCTTAAAGATCACCCATTTCCAACCCCCCTGCCATGAGCAGGGACACCTTCCACTAGACCAGGTTGCTCAAAGCCTCATCCAACCTGGCCTTAAACCCTTCCAGGGAGGGGGCATCCACAGCTTCTCTGGGCAACCTGTTCCAGTGTCTGACCACCCTCACAGTGAAGCATTTCTTCCTCACATCTCATCTAAACCTACCCTCTTTCAGCTTAAAGCCATTTCCCCTTGTTCTACCACTACCTGCCCTTATGAAAAGTCCCTACCCAGCTTTCTTGTAGGCCCCTTCAGGTATTGGAAGGCCACTATAAGGTCTCCCTTAAGTCTTCTCTTTTCCAGGCTGAACAGCCCCAACTCTCTCAGCCTGTTCTCATAGGAGAGGTGCTCCAGCCCTTGGATCATCCTCGTGGCCTCCTCTGGACTCATTCAAACTGGTCCATGTCTACCTTGTGATGCAGGCTCCAGTACTGGATGCAGTACTCCATGTGGGGCCTTATGAGAGTGGAGTAGAGGGGGAGAATCACCTCCCTTGACCTGGTGTCCCAGACACCGATGGTAGCCCTAAATGAGAAGGACAATGGAGCAGTGAGATTGGGAAAGGTATAAAGGAAAGTAGAACCAAATCTTGGTTTAATTCTTTAATCTGTTATTCAGCCAGAACTGTTTTAGTTAAAACAGAACAATAGAAAACTCAATTACTGGAACTGGCTAAATAAATCTAACTCAGCAGGCACTCTGTCTCAGGTTTATTTTCAAAGGACAAGATGGTGAGTCCCTTCATGATGTTCACATCTGCATTGTTCTACAAGATAGCTCCTCAGTATTGCCCTGGGAAAAATATTACAATCAGAAGTTCTCTGCACCCCTCCAGAGAACAGGTCCATCCAGGAGGCAAAGCTCTTCTACCTTTCCTCCTCACCTCTGACTAATCCAAACTGTGACCCCATCTCACCACCCTGTACCAAGAATCCTATTGAATACTCAGTGTTCTATGACAGTATTTTCAAAACAACTCAGTGGGGACTGGATTCAGACCTCTTATGCTTTCAGAACTTCACTGCAAATTGTTTTTGCCTGAACCTCACAGCCTACATACAAGAGACAATGAGCATCTGTTCCCAAATCACAAAGCTACTACTCAAATTACCTTCCCTCAATCACTCCACAAGGCTTGATAGCACACTGGCATGTTGTCTTTCTTCACTTGTACCATATTGTTTTCCACAGGCTTCTGCAAAAGGGAACCAACATGCTCAAGCTGGGAAACAAGGCAGGAGACAAGATAACATTGCTCTCCTTTCCAGGCAGATTTACCTCAGCCATACACTGTTTTTAAATAGGTCCCACTTCAGCCCATTGCTTGTCTGCAAACAAATGCTTGTTGAAGTTAAAATAATAAAGGTCCTTGTTATTGTGCCATACATCTCCCTTTCTTCCTGTATCCCGTGTGTGGTCAAACTAGGCATGAAACAGAAAACTGTTTTGAATCATTTACCAGTATTTTAGCCTATGTCTGTGACATGGTACAGTATAGCCTAGTCAGATTTTTGTACCAATTTAGACTCTGTGCTGATGCTGCTGACTTGCCTCTGGATACCAAAAAATTTCAGCACCCTAAACTACACAGAGCTGTGAGGAGTAGACCCACCTTTGTTTACTGAAGACCACTTCTTGAAGGGAATGGCTTTCTTTAAAAGCATTTTTTAAAGCTTAATTTTGAAAGTATAACCTATTGTCTTTATGTAGTTAATGTTTATTACTTCTATTCTAGGTAGAAATTTAGAAAGCTGCCCTCTTTGTATTTATTTAGTAATTACCATGAGATTAGTATCTAAGAAGAAAAAATCAGTAACACATCATCATAGACAGCTGGAGACAATATAATGCCAAACAGTCTTTTCACACTAAAATAAAATGTCTCTGAAATGAACCTTCACCTCTAATAAAATACCTTCCAGCCTTTTTAATAACCACATTTTCTTCACTGGATCTATTGTACCTAACATTTTAGGATCAATTTAGTAAATGAAAAAATAATAACAATCATTTTTCCATGTCAAAGCATTTTGAAAAATGTGAACAATGACAGAGCAAGTGCTGTTTTATGTCTAACCAAAACCAATTTTTTAAAAAACCTATTATGTTGACATTTAAAATGGGCTAGAAACAGAACTGTGGGGAAAAAAAAACCACAAAAAAGCAACACTTCTGTAATGCAAGCCAGATCAAAGAGATATTACATTGCAATCTTGTGATGAGGGCAGATTGGCCTTAGGGTTCGCTGAGGTATATGAACCATTTGGGAAAGTTATTCTTTATTTTGAGCATCCTGAACCTCTGTAAAGAAATCTGGGATGAAGTTAGTATTTCACACCAAAAATCCCCAGTGATTGGAGGTTACTCCTTAGGAACCATAACTTGCCTTCTGGTTTTCCAGAAGTTTGCCTGTATCAAATGGATGAATTATTTGAAAACCTCTGTAAAACAAAATAATACTTAGTATGATGGCCCCCTACAGAGGGTCTAATGATCTAATGCACAACTGAATGTGATCTTTATTTCACTTGCACCATGAACTTTTCACTTGCACTCAGAACTATGCTGTCTGAAAATTTTTCAGGTTTCTGACAAGGTGGCCACCAAATTTTTATTTCCATTGTCATATTCACTTTCTGCTATGCCTTATGTATAGCAATAGGACAGTGCTGTGCACCATTGCTTGGATCTGTCTGTCACGCATGCAATCTCTGCAGCTGTGCAGAGCCCCATCGCTCAATAGCATTCACTTCTATGATCTGATTGTACTTGTAAATTTGGATGCAGCACAAACTTGTTGTTCACTTATTGTACTTGGAATTGTACATATCAATTATCTGAAGGGCCTTATTGCTTGAATCACCATCATCTTGAGCTATTCAGTAAGTCTAAGACACAGCCAGATTTTCATAAGGGAGTTGAAAAACACATATCTGACATAAAAGTAACCCACTGCCAAATTACACATCTCTGCTTCTACACACAGGGTCAGCAGAGCTGTTCAAAGACAAAAGCAGACAGAATTTTCAGGGCTGAGCACTTTATTTTCACTGCCTTTAGCCTCAAAAGTAGTATAATAAGGGAAAGATTCAATCACTCCATATTCTTTTTGCAATTCCTTGTATGTAATTTTCTTCTAGGTGATTATTCTTTCTGGGAATAATTAGAAAGAAGGCTAGCTTTAGTCTGTGAAAAGGCAGCATTTTTCTTTACACTGAGATACTCACTTACGACTATGAAGATCCAGAAAGCCCTTTGTCTGTGAAGTATGGGATAAAAGGAAGTAACACCAGAAGTCTGAGTCCTGTTCCTTCCTTGCTCTTTATTTGACTCCTCTTTGCCATTCTGTGCAATCTTGGATCCTGACTAGCACCTTCATCTCAACCCTTCCTCTAGATCCATTCATCTCTTCTCTGTATAAAAAAATGCAAACAGTAAATTATTATTCCCTTACAGAATGCAAATATTCAGGATGAGATGAGCTCCTAGATTAGCACCACCTATAGACCTGATATCCTTAAAAGATGGTCTGTGCTTAGGTATAAGATCCTGAGTTAGCCACAGCTCTGTTAATTTTTGACCTGACCTAAAGCTATTAAGTCAATAGGAGCCTTCTAATGGGTTTCAAAGGAATTTGGGTCAGGATTTTTGTGCACATTAAGTCCAGTGATCCATTAAGACACCCCTTACATTTTGCTTTGGACACTGACATTTGAAAAGGTCAGTCTGAAAGAACCTTTGAACTAATGATTAAGAGCAAGCTGAGCTAAAATAATAAATTACTATCTCACAATGAGCTCACTGTATCTTTAACATATTCAAAGTAAGATATTTACATTCTCCAAGGAAGGAAAATGGAGACACAAAATACCTCTTAAGACTTATGCTTCTATGACTGTTTCCAGAGTGTGATTATTGTTGTTGAATTTTGTAATTATAACACCTTGAAATGAGAAGCTTTTAACCTTAGTGATTGTTGGAAAAGAATGCTTCAGTCCTTCAGCTGGTACTTTTCTCTGACATGTCTAAGGAGTCAGCGCAGTCAAGAAAATTAGAAAACAAAATATCTCAATTAGGACATTCAGTATTCATTGCTCAAAGAGAACAGCAAGAAAAGACAGAGCAGCTCTCAACATCTATGATAAAATTCTCTAACAATTACAATGCACTGATGCAGTTGCTGTTCAGTCATACCTCCCATTTCATCACTTAGTAACATTTTTAATTCCATAAACTCCAGAATAAGCTGATTTTTGTTGTGATACTAGAATATGTAGTTACTGTTACCTAAGCTAGATGGCATGTGAAAGGATGCATAACTGGGTGAAAAGAAGTGGTTTGTCTTAGAAAGGGCAGCAAGAAGCACAAGAGAAATTACAAGATTCAGCCCCTGGGAGAATGGAAAAACCTCCTTCCAGTGTTTATACTGAAAACACTTGGCTTTCTTATAACAACAAGCAAAGAAAGGTGATGGACTTCACATTTACAAATGTCACTGTCCCAAGACAAACCAGATAAAACAATACTCATGTTCAATTGATGTTACTACACAAAGGAGAATGAAATTGCAAGCCTCTACAGTTAGTTTGCTACTTGCTATTTGCTACTTGCTATTTGTTAGCTCCTCCTTCAGTTCCATCCATAACCAGAGTGATTTTGCTGTTAGGGAGAACACTTACATAGTTATCTTCAGCCTCATGAGTGATGGATGCTTGAGAGAAAAATGCTAATGTAGACATGAAAGTGGACTTAAAATTTTTGGGTAGCCACTAAAACCAGATTTTATTATCTTTTAACTTTCTGTAACTTTGTTGCTGATATTCTTGTAGAAAGGATAACCTTCTGCAGTCATAACTGGATGCATTCCTGTAAGCTCTGTCTGCTAATAAGCATGGCCTCTAGGTCAGGCTGAAGATTGCTGTGTTGCTGTGGGAACAGTGGATTATCACTGACGCCTCTGGGAGGACCAATTACCCAAAATATGTAACAGAGTTGTAAAGAGCTGAGATGTATATTTTCCAAGGAGCTGCAAGAACCAGTTCAAGGCCTAATGATGCTAAATGTTGCATCTGTGGGAGGAAATCTTTGTCAGATGCAGTCCAGTGACTCTTGACAAGTGGAAAGGGTGTGATATAATGGAAACACTATCAATTACACTCCAAAAAATAACTGTGGTGAGGCAGAAATTATTTGGGACAGGCTTTTGGACAGTTAACATGCTACAGAGCCAGAGGCTGTCCTTGACTATGGAAAACAATGGGCAATGTGTATACTGGTTTGTAATTTCAGCAGATGCTGCCCTTTACAAGCTAAAATCAAAGAGGGGTGAGTTAATTGTGCCTTCACTCAGCAAGACTATCCTGCTTTGTATGTGGAAAGGAGAGGTGCCGAAGTGGTGAACTTCCCCCAGCATTTTATGGCCACTTGTTCACTCCAGGTGACAGACATCAAATCCTAAAACAAAGAAAAAGAAAACCTGTATGGTGCAGACAAGGCAGACCCAAGAGTCAAAATCTATGAAGTAAAAACTGACAATATAGACTTGGACAGATCAGGTTATATCTAAATAATGTAGGTGAACTTACAATCTATCACCTCATAATATCATGAAAACTGGACTGAAAGAGAAAAGAGACCTCTGAAGGTCTGTTTGTTGCTTAATCCAAAAATAAGTTCCTATCTGAGAATGCTGTAAAGTTCTTGCCACAGGGAAGTAACAGGAAATCAAAGTATAGAAGATGGAAGATACTGCCGTCAAATGAAATTTCAGATCTTAAGCAATCGTGTGATGGAAATACTTGTTTAAAATAATTGAAGATAAAGATAAAATGAAGGTGAAAGTGCAAAGAGAGGGTAAAACTTAGGGAATCTCAGAATATAAATAAATACTCAAGCACTGACTAAAAATGAAAAAAGTAAAAAGAGATGCAAAAAACCTGATAATTAATAATTGCACCTGTGAGTGAATTGTACCTATATCTGGGTACCGCACTGCAGAACTATTTGTTCCAGAGATGATTCTCTGCAGTTCTCTTTCATGTAGCCCTGTTCTACCCCTACGTATGACCAGACACAGGTTGTGTCTGACAAAGGATATTTGTCTCTAAGGAGGTGCTGCATCTTATGCTACTAAGCCTTGAATTGATCCTTGTAGATCACTGGAAAATGTGCCTCTCAACTACTGAGTACCCCATTAGTTATTTTGACTAATACTTCTTCTTAGAGTACCTCTGTTCACCATAATTGATGGTTCCTGGCATATCTCTTCTGAAGTTAGTGCAGGCAGATGAGACATTTAATTGGGAAAAAAAAGTGTCTTTTTGAATCTCCACTGGTTTATGGCTCAAGAGACGTGACCTTATTCACTGATCTATATATTATAAAAATTAAAGTCAGAACTGCAATTCTGAAAAAATGCTTTTTTTTGGTACAGTTGATCAAGGCAGACTTGGCTTCTAGTGAGCATTTTTATTATGGAAACTGAGTCATTTGTCATCAAAGTAACTGAGATAAGTTTCAGCCTTTACCTGTTAACAAGTACACTAATAAAATTAAATATTTTACTAGAAAGGCTAATAAAAAAACCCCAACATCTGACTTTCTACTTTATTTGCCCTCATAACTACCACAATTCAGTGGGTCTATCAATTTTATAGTCTGTTTTGCAACATTAGGTGGGTTGTAAATAATGGTGTTTTGTTCCTTCACCAGGTAAAAATAATAGATAAAACTTCAGCTTCAGTAAGTGCAGGATGGATATAGACAGCTTATGGAGGTGCCCAAGAACACATGCTGAGGCTGTGTCCTGTCAGATGATCACCTCTCCTGCAAGCAACATGACATTCACCTCAGCTAGGTAACTGGAAGCTTGTATGTGTCACATCACATGGACAGATGCCTGTCAGGTGACATGCACCTCATGTAGTTGTCCTTTCCTGTGATACAGATGTGTCAATGACAGCCATATGACTAGGGTGAGATGTCTTCCGTTGCTGGGAAATATTAATATTTTGATGTAAGGTAGGAAAGCCCCCGTTCCAGAGAGAGAATGTGCATATACCATCCCTATATTTATTCTGTTGCTCCTATTTCATATAAGCAGTGAGTAAGACTATATTCTTTGAGAGCCTAAACCAGTGAAGATCCCCCCACTCCCAACTGCAGCTCATGTCTAATCTCATGTCACTAACCAGTTAAGATCATACACAAAGCCCCATGACTTGTCATGACATCAGGCTATATTTGAGCACACAGCATACAAGAGGATCAGGTAGGCTTTTGTTTTAAAAGACTC
>NW_010290410.1:9003-16155 GCF_000700745.2 Antrostomus carolinensis | reverse complement strand
CAGGAAAACATCTAAATGGTTATCATGTATTTGGTTTTTAATTTTCCTGAAGGGGAGTCCTTCCAGTCTGTACAAAAAGCCAAATAAAAAAATTCAAAAACAAGCCCTCAAAAGCCAATATTATGAGGATGCTGAAGTTAACATTCTAGTTCAGGAAAACAGCTCAATGATTTGAGGGTTGTCCCAGAGCCATTGTGAGGGGCAATGGAGCTGTGTTTGCATGTTCTGTGTGCAGCCTTCAAACACCAAGGGAGTGGTGATGTATTTTCTCTAGCAGGAGAATATAGAAAAAATTAACTTAATCCTTTCTGGTTTTGTCCTTCTGATAAGAATAGTAAAATAAACAGTATTCTGAAGTTGCAAGAAGCAGTGAGTCCCTGATGTACGTAAGAAAGTAATGTCACAAAGGTAAATGTGAAATCTTGTGCATGAGGAAGGCAATATTTATTTATTTATAGGGTCTCTAAGTCAGTTAATTTTACCAACTTGCATGCCTTGAGTCTCAGATTTCATTCACTCACAGTTTCACATCTGCACACCCAAAAGTATCAGGACACATGTGCCCAAGTGGTCTGGTCAGGAACACCTGTACGCTGCCCAGGGGATGTGAATTACTGAGTCCTTGTTACATCACTGATGTTCTTTTGACTGACAGTGGTGAAATACTCTGGGGACAGATCTTTTACACTCTTTAGGAGTTCTTACGGGACAGTCTTTTGCTTCAGAATCTTGCTTACTTCAGTCTCTATAAATTGCAAGCAAAGTAATGTCTCATTATTTGTTCTTCCTTGTCTGTTGTAAATCTGTATTGGTTTTCCTGTTGGAGTAATAAGACAAACATGTGATTTGCTGCAACCTGGTTGCAGTCATCCAATTGACAAGTCATCTGTGCTGTGGTCTTATCAGTGCACAGGCCTTCAGATCTTGGCAGACACAATACATGCCTCAATTTTTGCTTCTGGGAAAGGTTTTCTGGGAGCAGTGTCCTGGGAACGTCATCATCAGTATAGGCAATTCCCTTAACCCTTGTTCTGCTGTTTCTTCTGGTGATGATGATGACGTTCCCAGGACGCTTTTTCGTTATAGTAGTTTTTCCAATTTCCTATTGGTAGCAAAACTATCATTTAGAAGTGAACTCTAACAAAATAACCATAATGCACTACTGGATTTCAGATACCTGAAACCATTAAAAATACACTCACAGAGCTCATTTTCTGAAGAATTTATGGCTAGATTCACCCAAGATATTAGTAGTGGTATTACATCACCTTTTACACACCTGGCTGCCTAGTACAATCTGTAGCCTTACAGGCAATGACGCTCCCTATAAAATGCATCAAACTACCTGAAGAAGAGGATCAGCAAAATCCTGAGTCATGAAGGGATGACAGCTAATAGGAAATGCTGAGGAGACAAATAAGCATGTAACCTCCCACTATTTTCAGTGATGTAAGTTCCTTAGGCAGTGAAAAGGCACTCTTTCTGGTATTAAACAGGTATGTTAATTGAAGGTTTTAGCTCTTCCAATTACTTAATATTGCCATCAAGGTGCACATTACTGTCCCTATAGATCTGCCAGGGGAACAAATGACATACCCATCTCCTTTGAGAAATCAGCCAAGTTCTTTTAGATCATCTTCACTGACTGTTCACGATCATATTCCTGACTTTTCTTGAAGCAAATTTGGGAGTCCTCACACAGTTACTTCCACTGGCAGAACTGTGAAGACAAGTTTATCACCTAGAGAGGGAATATCAGGGTGTTCCTATCTCCATTAGTAGAGCTATTATCAGAGGAGCCGTTGATCCTACAGTCATTCATCAAATATTCTGTTCATTCAGGAAATTTTCTATTGCTTCTGGCCCCATCCTGTTCCAGAATTTGTTGCATGACACCCCATTTAGATGTGGGTTTGGGATTAGCATAGGCAAACACAGCATATGTCTCTACCTGCTGTGCAGAAGTGCCCTTAAACACAAGAATTGATGGATTGCCTGAAAATTAACTGATTTGAGTAATCAAATCAGGGATTTTGGCATTCTCTTCTGATAAGCCTTCATCATTGGATTTGTCCCAAAAAGGATGGCTAGACAACATGTAGACTTCTGAATTAATGGGCAAGTCCTTGGTGACTGTGGAGTTTTTTTGCATGTGGTTTGAGAGCAAGAAGTCACATATATCTTAATTATTCCTGCACAATTTTTAAATAGTGGATGATATTAATGGTATTATTTTGTGATACATGTTATGATCAGAGTGAATTATTCTGTAAAACATTCTCTATTAAGAATTCAGGAAGATATGTTGTAGTTTATTACTGACATAAAATACAAGCTGATGTTCACCAAAAAAAAAAGGATGTTTGTGTAGGATGGAACTAAATGTGTTTTCTCTCTCAGCCTGCTATTCCAGGTCTCTATTTTCTTAAGAAGCAGGAGCAAGATGAAAGATGTTTTGCAAAACAAAAGAACAAAGCACTTTTGCACAATTTATCTTTTTAACTCCATAAATGTTGTGAGTAAATGTTATTTAAAAATTTATATTGTGACAATTTCAAAATTTTTTTATCATGAAGGTAATTGTTCCGAGACAGTCTTTCAGTCATGACTAATTTTCTATTTGGCTGACTCATTTTAACTTGCAATTAAATAAGATATGGGTATGTTTTGAACTTTAAAGATGAATGCTGGATATTATGCCAAGAAATAATGGAATTATTTTGCATGTATTATGTTTTTGCAATTCAGACATGTTTAGCTGAATAGACTTAGTCTTGTTCTCTAACGGACTTATTTTTGTTTGATTTTTAGTGATTCTGCTACCTCCTCGATAGTGTGAGATCTCACTTTTCAGGAGGCTAAGAATTCATATAAATACAATATATTGTGGTTCTTGGGAAAAAAAATAAACTAATGAACTGAGAAACATGTAGGGGACCAAGTCTTGCTTTGTATCCTGTCAAATATCTAGTCCCTGTGTTCAAAGAGACGAAGGGCTCCCAGCATGGTTTCCTTCTTTGCCATTTTGGCTTGCTCAATCAGCAGTGTTAATCCTACTCTGCTCTTGATAGGAACCCTGAAGAAGAGTTACCCTGGCCCCAAAAGCAGTGCAACTCCTACATTCCCCAGTGCCTTAACAAATTAACTCTAATGCTCCAAGTCCATGGGTCCTCATATTGTTTCCTTCTGGGGCATGTCTTTGAGGAACTAAATAAGACAAAATCCTCAATTTGAAATTCCAGTGAAAACAATTTATTACTAGTCAATGCTACCTAAAACATAGATTTCAATCAAAAAACTCTGGTTCTTGATTCCTTGTCTCTGTTCCTTTTTGGTCTTGAGTGTTCTTATCAAGGTCAACATCTCCTGGATTTTAAATCCCCTTTTCTTGACCTCATTCCTCCATCCGACTGCCTTTTCTGTAAATGTTTGAGTATCTGCAGCCATCTCCCTTAAACTGCAGCTGACTGTCAATCCAAAGATTGTCTTCCACCTCAGAAAATGTTCCCATTGGCTTTTGACATTGACATATTTTGTTCCTTTAAAAGCAAGAATTAGTGTTATCACCCTTTTCTCTCAGTTTTGTATTATGAAGTTATTTGCAACTCAGATGACTTTGTTTTACTCGTCAGTCATTGTACTCTTCATCCTCCGTTATTTTAAACCCCTTGACAATTGAATCTGAGAGTCATCCTTCAGAGCAACGTGTGCAAAGGAAAAAATCAGTCATAGGAACTTTCAATATGCACAAACATGTAGAATTTAGATAATGTTTGTCCTACGGCCTTATTTTATATCAGTGCTTCTTCCACATGATGATCATCTATTAGTGTTACCACATTCTCCCTAGGCATTTTCCTTGAATCTGTTTGAAAAAAGGATTTATTGCTAATATCTGCTCTGCTCATGACTAAGGCAAGAGCTACTTTTCCTCTTGTGGATTTCTCAACTAACATTCATTACTAGACACTAAAATAATTAGTAACATCTACAAATTTAAACTTGCCATCACATCATAACACACGTACCCATATTTACCTGATACACATGAGGAGGGGAGTATAACTGAAGTCTCCTGTTGTTAGTGTCTCCTCCTCTCACAGCTGACAACACTTGAAATCAGACTTTGTGAGAGGTTGAAACTCTCTCTTTCACAATCCCAGATCTCTGCGACAGACTGAAATAAACAACCAGTCTAAGCATTCTCCAGAAAGTTTTCAAAAGTGTTACACCTTCATTTTAGAGGTTATTTCTAACATTGTTAATCACTTCTCAATACTGATGCTTAAAGCTTCAACGAAGCATCTGCCAATGCACTTACAGTCAGATCATCAGCTAAAGTAACTTGGCATAGCTCTAACAGACCAATAAATATACTGTTTTTCACCAACCTCAGATCTTAATCAGATATTACATTTCTGGGGTTTTATCATACTGACTAAATTTTAGCTGCATTTCATGCATTATTTCTACTGAAGGTAACTACTTAACACTTGGGTTTTAAGTTCTAAACATCCTTTGTCTGAATACGTTATTTAAGTTTACAGGTGTACTGTGTAGCTGTGGCATCTCTTAATCACTTCCTCTTTTCAGTGGTATGTGATAGTATCCCCCACTTACAGCTCAGCCTGAATCATAAGATGATTTGTGTGTCCATATTTTTTATAAAAGTAACATCACGTTAGAGAAAAGCAAGAAACTATTTGTTCCCCATTCCTTCCCTTCGTTCAATCTTACCCACTCATAAATGGGCACTCATGTATAAAAACATACATGGTACTTATGGTTTCATGATGAAATCCTGCTAGACCTTATTGGTTTTTGAAAGAGCCTGACCCCTAGTAAACACCAAGTCAGAACCTGAGAAAGGTAAGCAAATGGCTCAGACTGTCCAGATACTTTCCCACAATAGAAGAAAAAGTGGAAGTAAGTGCTCCTAAGGAATTTGGGAAGAGATCTAAAATAGTTAGGCACCTTAAATGAAAGGAAGCCTGATGAAGGTCCAGTGAAAAATTTCAATCTGCAGGTCCGAAGGGATTTCTTTCCTTTTTTTCATTTTTAACTGAAGGTACTCTACCTGCTGTAAGTTCGGGTGACTGGGCGGGAGGGGGTGGGGGGCTGGGGGGAGGTATCAAACAAAAAAACCACAACGACAGCCAAACAAAAACCACCCCCAAACCAAAATGAAGATGAAAATCAAAACAGAAAACAAAACAAAATTGCCTGGTCCGTATAGCTAAGCACCTGGTTTCTGTCTGATTAAACATAAAAATACATAATGATTATATCTGGACATCTAGGAAGAACCTTACAGATAGCAAAAAGCTCTCTGATCTAGCAAACACAGGAAGAGTCAACAGCTCAAAGCTGAAGCTGTGCAAATTTGAGGTAAAAATAACGTGCACATTTTAACAGAAACAATTAGTCACTGGACCACCTTACCAATATTATATGGCAGTGTCTCCATTATTTTGTTATTTTAAAATTACAATTAGTTTCTCTGGAAGATTTATCTGTCAAAAAAGATGGGAATACATATGGCATGAAGGACAGATTAATCAAAGACTGTTAATCATGATGACCTATATGTGACTTCCATCACAGGCTGTCCTGAAATTGCCAAATGTGAGAAACAGAAGAAGTATTTCTCAGCACGTACTCTCTTCCCCTAGGTATTTTTTATTGGCTACTTTAAGAAACTTGCTTTAATGCATCTTAACAGTTCTTATGTTCTTAAACATTAAATACAGGAAATTAAGAGGATAAAAAGGAAATTCTACTGTATATTTGATATGATCATAGCACTAATTGCTCTAAGGTTTACTTCTGGACTTCAAATGTCTGAAGAAAACTTCCTTGTGTTGTATGAAAATTGCAACACTGTTGAGACTGAGAAACTCCATTCATTAGCCCACCTTTGAAATAGGCTCTGATATAAATTAGATAATGTGTCTATAATTATAAAGTGATAAGTCTGAGAGATGGTAAGTGATAATTACAACTCAGAAGAAAGGCAATTTTAAACGCCTTCTCTTAAGAATATTCACCTGGTTTTAGTGCACAGTCTCAGAATATGCTGGGAGTCAAAGTCAGTATGGAAAGGTGACAATGACTTCCCCAAAAATCAAAGCAAATCAGCTCCTCCCTCAAGTAAACATGATTTGGGAAGGAAATGCAGTAACATACCATTCTCGTGTTAATAGCTTTTGGCAAGCAGGCATGCAATAATGATTTAATTATTTATTGACTGATTTTAATATATATTTTTCCCCATAGAAGATATGAGTGCCAAGGAGAAGACAAAATAGCATTAAGATACTACGGTCAAATGCATTCTAAAAATTGAAACATAATCCTTACCTTCATTTTTCCACTTACCAAAAGTGACGGGATCTGTGGTCATCGTAACTTAGCACAGACAGTTAAAAAAGAAATGAGGTATTCAGTTCTTTTGTCAAGATGAAAGAGATTGTCAAGCTACAACGGCACATGAATGTCAAGCATATTTCAATAGCTATTTATTCTACCTGTATTGGCTGTAGTGTAATTACCAATCCAAAAGTGGGCCAACAGCAATTTGTACTTCCTGTCAAGTATGTTGGGACAAACACATTTAGTATGAGGTTCAGAAATATTAAATTTCAACTATGAGAAATAAAGCAAGCAAACTGTGTGCAATAATTTAGAATGAAAAATGTCTATCCTCAAGATAATATTCTGGATTTATCAAAAGCAATAATCCATACAAGGCAAATTGGTCCATCAATCAATATGAACTGAGGATGGTAAAAATTAATATTAATACATTCATTTCAAAGGAAATTAGGAAAAGAGTGGAAGGAGCGTGTACAACCCACACCCATCCCCAATTTTTAAATCCTTAGATGCCTTTTTGATGCAGTGAAGTTTAGGCTCTAACAGAGAGAGATATTATAAAGAACATGAAGCAATAAGGCTTCAAGCAGGAGTTTGCTTGGGTACTAAGGCGAAGAGTGTCCATAGACAAACTCAAGCAGGCAGATTGTCTTGTCCTGCTATAAGCATTATAGAAAGAATAGGTGAAAGTCAGATCTGGTACCAAATAAGAATTAACCTGCTGCATTTTTCCTTCAGCCTTCCCCTTCGCCAAGAAGCCTCTTTCCACTGTTGTTA
>NW_010290410.1:0-8979 GCF_000700745.2 Antrostomus carolinensis | reverse complement strand
TAGGGAAAAAAACCTTCTACTTATGGTTATAACTGCATCAGCACATGTGTCATTGTTTGAGACTTGTCTGAAATGTCTTCCCTTGTTACTGCAGAGGAAACCTAGAAGAAGGAGTTACAGAGCTTAACTCTTTTGCTTCAATTTCTGCCTGACCATCTGTGCTGGTTTTGGCTGAGGTAGAGTTAATTTTCTTCCCAGTAGCTAGTACAGGGCTATGTTTTGTATTTGTACTGGAAACAATGTTGATAACACAGGGTTGTTTTAGTTATTGCTGAGCAGTGCTTACACAGAGCCAAGGCCGCCTTTGTTCCTCATACCACCCTGTCAGCAAGTAGGCTGAAGGTGCACAAAAAGTTGGGACAGGACACAGCTGGGACAGCTGGGCCCAACTGACCAATATTCCATCACATATAACGTCATGCTCAGCATGTAAAGCTGGAGGAAGAGGAAGGGAGGGGTGGACGTTCAGAGTGATGATGTTTGTCTTCCAAGTAATCACTATGCGTGATGGAGCCCTGCTTTCCTGGAGATGGCTGAACAGCTGCCTGCTGATGGGGAGTAGTGAATGAATTCCTTGTTTTGCTTTGTTTGCACACGTGGCTTTTGCTTCACCTATTAAACTGTCTTTATCTCAACCCATGAGTTTTCTCACTTTTACTCTTCTGATTCTCTCCCTTATCCCATTGCAGGGAGTGAGTGAGCAGCCGTGTGGTATCTAGTTGCTGGCTGGGGTTAAACCACAACACCATCTGTGAATAAAGCACTCCCTGGACTACGTGCTTAACTAACCCTTCCACCCTTCCTCTGTTCCTTGCCATTTAGCTCCCCCTTTTCCAAGCTGCAGTGAATAGGCACCTATCTGGGCCATGGAAAGATTAATATCTAGCAGAACATTAATGCTCACACCACTGAGGCTATTTAAGGCCTCAGTATGTTTCCAGTCTACCTGGAACATTACAGAATGGTCTTCATTTAAAGACAAAGTTGACAAATCAATGGCATGATCTCAAGAGCTTTTTAAACACCATTACTGTTTGAAAGCTATTACTTCATGCTGTCAAGTGGAAACCACCATCATTAATATAAAATAGAGTAAACAAATAAACGGAGCCAATAAACTAAGGAAAAGCTTCATTTCTAAACTCGGTATTTAGAGAACTAAGTTTTGATTTGGCTGTGCACAAATTCTGGGGATTAAAAGTCTTCTGTTTATTATAGTTATTTACTACTAACGTATAATAAATATATAATGCAGACTGGAAGATGACATTAATTTCACATGCATTCAGAATAACATACCTGTAATGTTTCATCCTGTTCACTGTAGCAAAGAATGGAGTGTTCCTGGATCACCAGTAAACTTCCCACAACTTTGGAAATCATTAAATAATGCATGGCATACCAATATGGGAGAAAAAAGGCCAGAATGCCTGAGGCAATCATGGGTACACTATGTTATGTGGCTGGTTTTCATCAGTGATAATGAATTCTGAGAGGTGAAGAAGAAACTGGTTGAACACCAAGGCATTTTCTCACAAGTGTGCATGCACACATGCACACACGCGTGCACACACACACACGCATGGACATACGCAGTGCACACACACACACACGCATGGACACACTCACTGCTCTTTTATCTTTTCTGTCTTACTATGGATTTTGTGGTGCTCCAAATATCCAAGGAAGTACTTAGGGAGTTTTTGTTCTTTCTTTTTTCATTACTGATGTCAGCAGCTTTTTAAAAACCACTATCAGAATGATGGTAGAGAGAAGGTCTGGCATAATTAAATGGCTTATAACAAGTTTTCCCATTCTCGTTTCACTTGATAAAACTGCTTTTGAGAACTATTCACTCTAACAGACAGAGAAAAAACAGCCTGCAGAAAAAGCACTAGGCTCATTCTCTTTCTTTACAGATGACTAGAATGATTATCCACTTTGAAGTCATGTAAGTGAAAAATATAAAACTTGCTTAAATATGCTTATCAGTTTTGATTAGCTAATTGCTTTTTTTCTTAGGATAATTTGTCCTGGGAATGGCATTACTTGTGTTTCCCATTTGTTTCTTCTTGGCACTCAGGGAACCTTTACTCTCCAATTCCAGTGAAATTCACTCTTAGCTGTTGGTTTTAACTGTCCTATGAACAAAATAGTGGTACTGCTAAGAGTTAATGGTTAGTATTTCTGGATTTTATTATTAGGTCTGTAACTTGCTTACACTATGCCCTTGTTGTTCAAATGTTATGTGCTTTTACTTGCCCACCTACTAAAGAGAAGTCATCATAATCCTGTAACTGATTATGTGAAATCAAGTCTGTAAAGCTCTTTTCACATTTTATATGTGCATCTAGCATATCTTCAAGGACATTATAAATTGTGTTGACTCGAAGGGGGGAATATGAAGAACTGAAATGACCTCACATGGGATCCTTCCAGTTCTTTGATGTTCTGGTAAACTCAGACAGGAGCAGTAGACTGCAAGTCCATCTGTCTCAAATGTCCAGCAGAAGCTAATCCTTGGTTTTTAATGCAGACTTTATCAAGCTCATATCAGTATCTTCATACAAGACTTCTGTAAGTGATTTCAGTAAGCCCCAGCTGTGGACTTAACGACATCCTTTGAAGACAGTTATCCCAGAGAAAGTATCAAAGGCTTCATCAAGATTTTGTCATGGAATCAAAATATAGGCTGGTCCATGGGCTTTCCACTGTTTAATGCAAGACCTGTCTCTTCATATGAACAGGTTAAAATGCAGGTCTTGAAGAATGGGCCTTGCTATTTCTCACTAAGAACAATCCCATTAATGAAAGAACCTTGGGCAAACAAGAAGGGGAAAATATGCTTAGTATGGCCAGGACTTCTGGTTCACTAATCATGTTACTTCTAGCAAATACTGGTAAAAAAAAAAAAAACTATTACAAGGCATTTTGATGCACAGAAATTGTCCCTCTGCTACCACCTCTTTCCACTCACCACCACCATTATCTCTTCTTTCCCTGCAACTGCAGCCCTCATCTCACTGGGAAGCTGATGAAGCTGGCAAAGCTCAGAGATATTAACCACGTTTTACATCTCCTTCAGATAGGCACTGGCTTATCTTTTTCTGCCTGTGGTGCAGCACTGCAGGTAGATTTGGGTTAACTATTCCCAGTGAAATTGCTAGGAGCATTGCTGCAGTAAAACCCTAAATATATTTGATAATCCTATCCTATAGTAATGGATTTGTTGATAATAAGGGTAAACGTACATCACGCTAGTGTTATAAGTTTGAGGGTAACAGAACACTAGTTAAATACAGTACTTGAAAGAAATAGCATTTTATCTGGTCAAAAGAAAGTTAAAATTACCTTCTTTTGAATTTGCTGATGAAATAGCTTAGAAAATAGCAGTAAAAAGTCTTGACAATTTTCCCTGTTATTTTGTACTTACACGTTTGGAAACAAAATAGAATCTAGGATCTCACAGTGTCCTACACCCATGGGATCTTACATTTTAGTGCCTGATGTACTCGAACTGTCAGGAAAGGGTCAGTGAGGACAAGCTGTTGTTTCAAGATATACTTGTTTTAAATGCCCTTACTTTTCTTTTGAGATGTATAGCTTTGTGAGAAGATGGAAGCTATGCCAATTATCTAAAGAACTTTTGTGAAAGATCTTACTGGCTTTATACACTGTGTGGTCTCTAAGAGTATTTCATAGTTATCTAGAGAAGCAAAAAACGAAAGAAGACAACTCTAAATTGTCTTACATACTATGAAGAAATAGATTTTATTTTGAAGAGCTTAGAGTATTTCAAACTCATATTTGTGGCAATATGTAGGAATGGATGAGATAGCACTTACAGTCTACAGCTCCATTTTCAGGGGCTTCAGAACATCACCAAAATTACTTTTTGGAAGATGCTGGAATAGTTTGTGCTTTTTCTTGCTTTGAAGGGCTTCTTGATAGATTTTCATAAGGTTCATTGTGCTGTTCTTAGCTAACTCATATGGTAACATTAAAACTATGATTTTCTGTGATTGAGATTACCTAGATATTTCTTTGAACTGAAAACTAAGCAAGTTGTTTGTGATCAAAAGTTCTATGCCAAAGACATTGTAAATGTGGCCTAAAACTAAAGTCTTTATTTTAAGTAAAAGTAGCTGACTCCATTTGACCGGCCAAAACCCAGAATAGAAAAAAAATATAAGTTTGAGGATGTATGTATACTACTCAGTTTCATTGTGACAGTTCATGTGGATTTTCCACTTTTGCCCTCTTTTCAGGACTGCCCATAATAAACAGAAGCCTTGGGTACAGGTTGCCTGAGGTCTGGGTGGAGATGGACCTGCTAACTGTGGTGAAACAAAACCCCAGAAGAAAATATACTCCACAAGGAATTAACATAGCCTCAAAAAAATGGCATTACAAGAATGGCACTGTTGCTCTCTGTTATTCTTGACCTTAGGGACAGGGTGAGTGCTCAGGTTATATCTGGGAACATGCAGCAATAAGTGACAAAGAGCCACATGAGGTTCTTGTTCTGCTAGCGCGTCCATGAATCCCTCTGAGATCTCTGAACAACAGATTGCAGAGCAACATCTCTTCTCTTTCCTCTTCTTTATAAATAGAAGGATGAGAAACTAAATAGATGCAGTGCTAGGACTAAGGCTTTCCCATACCTATGTGAATGATAGGCAAAGGATATACAGTATGTGCAGATTAAAGAGGTGGGAGAGAATTTAAATTTTCTTCAGCACTGGCATGGGAACTGAGGTGATTAGCTTTGTGGAGGTCAGGTATGGCCTGTATTGGGGCCAGCTGTTGCCTGGACTCTGTGGAGAAGTTGAGTCAATTGTCCCTCTACAACACAGAGCCCCACAGCAGAGCGGTGAGGAAATAAAGATTGTTCCATGCACTCACCTGTCCTGCTAGGGGCTGCTGTGGCGGCTGCTGCCTGTTTGCACAGGGTCTAAACCACAATCACTTTGCAAACTGAATTTCAGCTTCCTCACTTAACACAGAATTGAAAATTTGAGTCATGTTTATAAAATGCACATTCTTGCATTTAATATATGTTATTTTCTCTCATTTAGATTTTTTAGATAAAATCTCATGTGATCTATCGTATCTAATCACTGTATGATGCTTAAGGGTTCAAATGATTTCTGTAATAATTTATTCCTGCTGACATGTGACTTGGCAGCATTTGATCTTCATGCTCCTTTGCAGCAATGGATTCAGCATGGGAGGCCGGGTTGCACACTGTGCTGTGTTTCATTGCTCAGTTTCACAATTACTGTATAGTGAACTGTAAAACTCAAAGCATTAAGTTTTAATTTAAAGCAGGCTGAATTTCTTAGACTGGGTTTGCAAGGTTAGTTTAGCATTTCACAAGTGGATGCTTCCATTTGCATTTGTGTTAGTAAGTGCCCCACAAAATCACTGATGTTTGTATGGAGCATGGACAATATATATTCTATATTTACATGTTAAATATAGAGAATGGATCCTGCTCAGGCCATGACTTTTCTGCCTGTTTTTCGGACTTCAGCCTTGTAGCAAAGCTAAATTTGTCTGGCAAAGCAAATTAGGACAACAGTGTACAGCCTCTGAATTTTCCAAGCTGAGAAACCGAATTAAGTCAGAAGCTAAAATATTTGTCAACCTCATTCTCCTCTCCAGGATATCATACTGCAAATAGGGGTGGCCTATTAGCTCAATGGAACAAATGAAAAGGCATGGGTTGGATGAAATCTCAAGTAAATATTCTTTAAACACAGATTACTTCCTCATTAATGACAAGAACAGAGAAAACAACAGCAACAAAGGTCTTAGCTGCCAAAATGGAAAGAGAAAGGTATAAGCTTTTCCAGGATGGTGTTTAAACTTCTGGAATGTTTCCCTTTCTGTAGCCTTCAACTGCCAACATAAAAGTTTGTGCCTGAAATAATGAGGAATGCTGGCAAATGGACCCCATGTGAGTGGACTGATTTCAGTCAAAGTGTTTTGAATAACAAACCTTAACCTTTTAGCAAACCATTAAGCAGAAAATCTTAAGTAAGCAATTTTAATCTTATTTTGCAGATGTACCTTTCTTTTATATTCCTAGGAAATCCTGGAGGTTTTTGTTTTTGCTGTAATAACTACTAATAACTGTCAGCTGGAGATTAAATACAATTAAATTTGCAATAAGTTAGGAATTTTCTCATGCTAATCAGCAAACATACATACCTCTCCTTGTATCCAAGTGACTGCCACACACTTTTTGAGAATTATGAGTTTCAGAAAAGTCTTTTCCCTATCCTCCTGTATGCCAATGAAATTCCAGACAGGACTACTCACGAGAAGTTATGTCTTCATCACTGACACCTACATTACCTGCTCCCAGACCATACAGCTATGGTGGGAGTGTTAAACCTCTTGTTCTTATCACTTTCTCTCTATTGAAGAGTGAGCTGCAGCACTAGCTTCCTGAAAACTGTGCCAGTGCCTCAGTTTTAAGGGTTGCTACATTCTGAGGTATCGAGCTCTTTACTGCTTACCTTATTATCTTAGAATTTCCCTGAATGAGACACAAATCAAAGTGAAGTTTTTATTTTTGTAAGCTTAGAGCTGCAGCAGGTTTAGAAAAAGTGCACTGAAACAATAAAAAAATCACAGCCCTTGAATAGATTTTACCTGCATTTTTATTAGGTCTAATATATTTCTCCTTATATGCACTGTCATTTTTACTCATTATTCACACAGGTTTTTTTTAATCAGAGTTTTTGTGGCCTCTTGTAGGCAGAATGTGGCTTTCAATTTAAAAAACACAGAAACATCATTTAAAGCATTTCAGGCTCTTAGTTAGATGAAACTGAAATATGTTGTATGCATAAGAAAACCTCCCAGTAAATACATGTTTATTTAAAACTTTTACACAAAGGGATATTAATTGCAATTTGTCAATTGATGGACTATACCTGATCATAGGTGGAATTTTCAATTCCTACAGTACCTAGTGGGGCCTTCACATAGTGTTGTACAGTTCATCATTTGAGTACAATCAACTATGTCACTAAATATCTATTTTTCTGCTGTATTTATTTTTAGTCATTTTGCCCTGCATTTGAGAGCTGTGATGCTGTGGCCCTACTGTGGCATTCCAGGACTTGGGAACCTTCAAAAGGAGCAAGCCTTGTGGAAATTTTTAATGATTAAAAAACATGTCTGTGGTAAAACTTTCATTATGACCATTTGGGAGAGAAATTGGCATGTGAAACTCAGAAGAAAGTCACTGATGGGATAGATACAATAAGCACAGGAACAGAAATAAATGTGTGGAATTGGGTGTCTATTTGATTTAATAAAATATTAATGTCAGAGTTCTGAGAGCACCAGTAGACCTTAATGGTACTGACCAGCTTCACCTGGGACTCTCACCCATACCCTCTGCCCATGGGCCTTGGAGCCCCATTGTAGCTCAGGCCTGAGCCCCCAGTCCCTGCCTGAGCTATGCTGCAGGAGTGTTTGTCCCCAGTTCCGTCTCACATACAGACCCCTCAGACCCATACTGCAGCTGTGTCTCCAGTCCTGCCTGCAGCACTGTCTCCTGCTGCTCCCAACAGGACTCTCTGGATAGGGCTGTGGATGTACTCTGTTTCCAGCACCTGCCTCTGCCCACCATGCTCTGATGCTGCAGGACCATGCCCTGGTCTGTGAGCACAAAGCCTGGCTGGGATCACCCTCAGCTCCCAGCTCACGCTCCCTTAGGAACAGCCTGTCCTCACTGCTTCCTGACAATCCGAGACAGGACAAATTTTTTTTCACACTTTCATAAATTGCTATGTGCTCTGTACATAAAATTACATGTGTTCTCAGAAAAGGTCAAAAAGCTGATTGAAGCACATCAAGAATGTCCAATACTCATGGGAAAGACAATCCACCTGCTACTGAGACTTGGAGCCTGCGTGTGATAATAATGTCCCTGGCAAACCAAAGGCAGATGAAAGAGGCAATCAGTATAATCCTCTCAACTGCTAAGAGACCTTGATCATGTAACACAAGTGCCCCAAACAGCAGAAAATGTTCTTTATTCTTGGTTAATGTTTAAAGGCTTCAAAGTGCAATACTGCTATGGCTGTGACTGAACAGGACAAACTCTGCTCACAAACGTACCTCAAGGTTTTCTCTCTTATTTCCTACTCCTACACATTTTTTGCTCAAATTAGTGACAAAGCTGTTGCTTTGAGAGTCAATGACAGTAGCTGAAAACTGCTTGATTAACTCTAGGAGCTCAAGTCTTTTAGCATAATGCAAACAATTTACCTTGCCCTATGTGTGTTGTAACACTCGTGTGTGTTTGACAGTTTAACACTACTGGAAAAACACACTCCTAGTAGTGTAAAGGTGGGAGGATTCCAGTCTGCACAGCTGTTTTGAATGTCTAATTTCCATTTCCAGGAAATCCTGACACTAGCAAGAGTATAGCTTATTTGGGAAATAAATGCATCAGTTTTTAAAAATTTGCCACAGGCACAAATTTCTGGAAGTGCTCTGTTTTGGAAAAGTCAAGTAATTTCTTTGATTACCTGGGGTATTTCTCTAAGAGAACAGAAATGGCTATACTGATTCTTGGATACTTGTGGCCAGGAAGCTGCTTTAGATTCCCTGTGATGTTCTTCACTTCTGGGAGAAGCCCTGGCTCTCATCCTTTACCAAGGAACTAGGACTCTGAGATTTATTGTGGTATCTGAGGAGCAAGGAAGTTCAGAAACTCCCTGGAACCAGACTGCATTTCAGCATTTATTTAAGGAGTAAACATTATGTGTAAAACAGCATTTCCTAAAAAAAAACCCAACAAAAAACCAAACAGTCAACAACCAATGAGTGGGACCTCTGCACCCTCTCCTCTGGCACTCCATTTCCCTCAGTGCTGCCCCCTCAGTTCACAGCTACCCCTGTAAACAGCTGTAAGAGCTGACCCCTGAGATCATAGAATCATAGAATGGTTTG
>NW_010290409.1:41701-51771 GCF_000700745.2 Antrostomus carolinensis | reverse complement strand
CAGTCTGGGATTCTATGAAATATATGAAGTGACTATTTTGCTACTAATAATTCTTTGATTTGCTGTTTCATACTGATCTTCTCTTGTTTGAAGTATTTGATAGCTAAATGTTCTTGTTCACAAACCAAACATGGTTAAAACGAAACTCTTAATATTCCTTAATCTTGGTTGATCTGTACAACGGTGCTCTCTGTCATACCTCACTGTGAGGTGTGAAGCTCTTCGTTCCTTCACACAAAGTAGATGCAAGTGCCTAGAAATAGATTTCAGTCCTTCTTGCAGTTTGTTTTTCCTTAGTGTGTTTGAAAAATAGCTTTTTTTTGTCCATTCATCCAAGTGAAACTCACTTAAACATCTTACCCATTTGATTACCAACCCATCTTCTGGCCTTGAAAAGTGCTGTTTTGTTCTGCCTGTGTCCTTTCATCTTGCTAATGCGAAGCTCTTAACCTGTCACTTTTACCATGGCACCTCTTTTTTTTCAATTTGTTCATTGTCCAACAGTATATGAGTTATCTTTACCTTCTAGATTCTGATGTCTCTCTGTCTATTGACTGTCTTAAATCACACTGAGATGTCAATGCTGCCTCCAAGTAACATTCTACCAATGCCCTTTAAGTCTTCAAACTCTTAATGGATGATCTTTCCATGATGCGTGTTCCTTCAAAGCTACAAGCATTCCCTCTAATCTCATAACTACTTCATTTTCTTCATTCTAATTGTTCCTTGATTTTTTCCTTTCACTTGTCCTTTGTTTTTCTCTTGTGAGTTGGCCTCTTTGTAGTGGTGTGATGGCAACCTGCAGAAGGAGGTTGTTGGATTAAGGGGGTCCTCTACTGCAGAGAAGGGGGGTGAAGCGTGAGGTGGTACCAGTGCCTTTTTCCAAAGAAGTTTGTACCGTGACGTTTCCTAGGAACAGGTCCTGGTCTTGGCATTGCCCCTCCTCATGAGAGGAGATGAGCTGGTACGTGTGGAGCTAATGAAGAGTAACTTCCCTGACCGTGTGAAGTTTGATCGACGTGGTCACAAAGATTTAGTGGCGTTGTGATAAAGGCTTTGAGGACTGACATCGTGAGAAGTTTGATCATTGAAAACCAGGATTTTGGAGTGGGAGGCACAGTTGTTATTGTTACTGTTGTATAAAGTATTTACTGAATTAGAAATTTTCTCTGAAGTCTTTGGCATGATGGTTTTTGTTGGTATTCTAGCTGGTTCACATCTTAAACTGACACTGCACACGTGTGGCAGTGAGGTGTCATGGAGAACTAGACAACTTCCCCTCAGGCACATATTCACGTAAACCTGAGTGCTTTTCTCATTAACTTGCTGTTAATACACAACTAGTAATTTGTTTGTATATAACTTGGTGCTGAAGCTGCTCTTTAGATGACAGGATCTCCTGGTGCTGAGAATGAATTACTGTGTCACCTTTCAGTCATTGAAAAGGTACAGGTTTTCCTCAGGGCTAAAACTTGCTGGCTTTCTTCACATTGCCCTTTCAGGAGGTGCCTGTGCCACCTGTGTTGGCAAATTCTCTCCTTAGACACCAAACACAATTTGTGTTGCTTTATGAAATTTCGAAGCGTACAGGTGCTGATGGGAACCAGTTCACTGTGTAACTGCCTCGAGCTTACAGAAGGCGAGAGAATTGAAGCAGTTTCCTTTCAGAGTAAAAGTATCATTCCTTTGCCAGGCCTGTGTGATGCTGATTTCCTTCTGTACTGTTTCTGGGGTTTTTTTGTTCTAACTGTATAATTCTACTTGCCTTACAGTAGCTTTTGAGGAGAGGAAGGTCTCTTGTAACTGAAAACAAGATCTTTTTTCCATGGTGATTTACTTCAGTCTGACTTTGTGTCTGCTGGTTTTGGTTTGGGGGGTTTTTTGAGATGTCCTAATAATTCACACCCAAATGCCATGCAGTATTGTTTCATTTACAGGATAGAACTGTCTAAATACTTTAATAACTTTTGTTAACACTTTTTGGAGATCTTTAAGTATTTTATCTACATTGCAAAGTAGTTGGGCTGCCTCATGGTTTTCTTCTTCCTGTCACATGAAAATAAGCTACTTTTTTCCATTTCTGACTTGTAACATTTGCTTTATGTGAAGTACCTGAGCTGAAATAGCAAAATTACCTAATGCAGGGGGTAACTTATTTCTATTAATGCCACAAGGGCTTTGGAAATAAAATAACACATGCTGTGCAAATACAAAAGGTTTGTGCTTTCAATGTGATGTTTAGAATTTTTATTTTATCTTGCATATATAGAAGGCATTCAGCCTTCCCATGCCAGCTGTGGAAGTACTGTCTGGAAGTAGCCTGCTTACTGGTGCTACAGGAGACAAAAAAATAAAGGATTTGAAGGTAAACAAGGACGTCAGGTGTTTTACTTCACAAAAAGCAACTTATCAGAGTTTTGAAAATGAGGCAGAAGTATCTTTTTTTTTCGCGATGTCAGTTATATTCACCATGACATCACTTGTGAAGTCTGGCTGTGAATGATCCAGTCACATTTCTTGTACCTTCTGAGGTGAAGTATGGTTGGACTTTGCTTGTGGAGTCTTTTTTGGAGATCAGCAGTGGTGTGGTAGCTTGCTCATCTCTTTCAATCTGTTTGTAGCTATTGGAAAAGAGTCTTATTTTGTTATCAACACCTTTAGAATTTAATAATGCTGCGAATTGCCCGTATCTCTTTTTATTATGTTATTTTAGCATGATTATACTCCATTTTTATAACTTAAATAGTTTTAAGGTGAAATAAAAAAGCATTTTTGCAGCCTGAGCTGTTCAAATCAGTATAATTAAACGTAACTTTGAACTTAAATTTTTCTTGACCCTCACATAAGCCTTTCACAGGCAATAAATGACCACTCTGAATATTTTTGGTGAGTCAACAACCTAATTGCTGTTGTTCTTTTTAACACCCTTTCATTGTTCACAGGTGTGATCTACTTTTTCTCTCAGGTGATGTATTATAATGAGTTAAAGTTGGGGCTGCATCAGAAGAGGGGTGGGCAGCAGGGCAAGGGAGGGGATTGTCCACCTCTACTCTGCCCTTGTGAAGCCCCATCTGGAGTCCTGTGTCCAGGCCTGGAGCCCCCAACACAAGAAAGATGTGGAGCTGTTGGAGTGAGTCCAGAGGAGAGCCAGGAAGATGATCAGAGGGCTGGAGCACCTCTCTGCTGAAGGAAGGTTGAGGGAGCTGGGCTTGTTGAGCTTGGAGAAGAGAAGGCTCTGGGGAGACCAGCCTTGCAGCCGTCTGAAGGGAGCTTAGAAACAGGAGGGAGAGCGACTTTTGACCTGGGCAGAGAGTGACGGGACAAGGGAAAATGGTTTTAAACTAAAAGGGGAGATTTAGGTTGGATATTAGGAGGAAATTTTTCACCCAGAGGGTGGTGAGACAGTGTCCCAGGTTGCCCAGAGAAGCTGTGGCTGCTTCTCCCTGGAAGTGTTCTCGGCCAGGTTGGATGAGGCTTTGAGCAACCTGGTCTAGTGGAAGGTGTCCCTGCTGCTGGCAGGGGGGTTGGGACTGGATGAGCTTTAAGGTCCCTTCCAACCCAAACCAGTCTGTAATACTGGGATAAACATGGTTGACATCAGAGTTTGGTACGGGTGCAAGTGGTCATGTATCTGAGTTAAAAATCTAGTGTTAAATAATACATAAGACTTGAAGATGATGCCTCTGCCTGAGCCTTTGAGATGGTATTTTCTATTTGTGTTTTGGTTTCCAAGGCTTGTGAAGGAGCCTGAGTAAGTTTAATAGTACAGATGTTTTTCTGACAGCATGTAGGACATAGATCGATAGTTAATGACTTGACAGTGAAATATGTTACAGGAATTTAGCCCGTGAAAGCCAGCTCCTGAGGTTTTTATAATTATTCCTGCAGGTTGAAATGTCTGAAACTTATGAATAAACTGCAGGCAGGAGTTCTGTGGATTCAGTAATTTTTCAGACTGATTTGACAGCCTACCACCATTCAGAGGAAACTAAGTGGTTTGTATGAGTTCCAGATCTTCAAATTGGGGACTCTGTGTCTCTATGACAGTAATTACTGAAGGTCTGCTTTCCTTCCTGCATGCCCAGGCTTTCTCAGAACACCTTTACTGAGACTGACTCTGTTAGAAAATTGACATTGTTTTTGTGCCTCAGATTCCTTGTTTTCCTTGTTTCTTTCTGCTTGACTGTAGAAAAACCAAGTTTGTTTCACAGTTTCCAAGATCTATGTGCTGTGTCTGTTCATCTCTTAGGTGAAGTTCTCATGTTCTTGTACGTGTATGGTACCTGAAATTTGAAGATGTTTCCTTCCCTTATTATCTTGTTTTATTTTCTCTTTAACTTGATGACAGTTCTGTGGACCTGACAGATCCATTTTACTGGAGGTCATCCTTCAGACACCTTGGTGGAGTGGAAGCATACTTGCCAAGTGAGAACATGACTGTCCACCTCTGATCTTGGCTAGTACAAGCGATAGTGTAATTCTCATTTTGGAGTAGCACTTAATAAGGTGCTGTGCTCATCATGTGGGGGGGAAAAAACCCCAACAACTACCCAACATATGCATTTCTGTTCCACAAAAATAAAACCCGTGGTGGTGGTTCTTCAGGTGATAGGAAGATGTGGTTTGTGTAAGTGCTTTCATAGGAAAAACATTAAATACTAGAGCTCTTTATCTAGTATGTAAATGCATTTAAAACCATAACTCAGAGTCAGAACTGAAAGCTGAAGCAAGACATTTGAATGGGAAATTTGGCACTGGAGTTTTTTTACCAAGTGAGGTAATGGATGATCGAGGACAATAATACTCTGCTTTTAATGTCTTAAATAATTGATGCATTTGATGAAAATATTTCCCCAAAACAATAAAGTTTAGAAAAATATGCAGTGTTTAGTGAAGGTGGTCAGATCAGGCAACCTAGTGATCCCCTCTTACCTTGGGCTGCCATTAGGGAAGCACTTCATAGAATCCCAGACTGGTTTGGGTTGGAAAGGATCTCAAAGCTCATCCAGTCCCAACCCCCCTGCCAGCAGCAGGGACACCTTCCACTAGACCAGGTTGCTCAAAGCCTCATCCAGCCTGGCCTTGAACACTTCCAGGGAGGAGCAGCCACTGCTTCTCTCGGCAATTTCTAGCTTTGTGCAGAAAGTCTTGTTGCAGACTTTAGGAAGGACACGGTCAGCAAGTGTTCCCTGTGAAGAATGTTCCTGACTGAGCGCTGGTGGAGTTGGCAGCTGTGAGTGCCTTGCTGTCGCGTTGTCGTTGCTGTCGTATCGCTGTTCGTGCTGGATCCTGTCATGTCAATCTTGCAGCCAGCAAGAGTACTAGTGAGATTCCGAGACCTTGAGTACTGGAGGACTGTGTTCCTTCAGTGGGTAGAAACTCTCACATGTTGCACAAGTGTCACCTTTTCCACTCTGACTAACAGGGTTGGTCATGGCTTGTTTCACTACCTTCTTTTCCCAGACTCCTTTGCTGTAGCTGGACACAATCTCAAATATTTGGGTTTTTTTCACTCTGTTTTCTTCTTTGGTTCTTCCATCCAATATTTTTATGTTCCTGTGAGCTTTCTGCTGTTCCTGACATCCATGTTACTAGTTTTCCAAGTACTCAGTTTTCTATCACCAGACTTCATCTCCTATTTTGTCCTGTTCCTTTGCATCAACTTCTTTGACTCTCCCTTCTAGTCTTTTGCCGGCCATCCCATGTTTCCTCTGCACTTTGCATTGTTGTTGGATCTGGTTTTTTTGTTTGCTTTCTTTTCTGTCAGTACTTCAATCCTTTATTAAGCACTAGATAGACAAGTAGTTCTTTTCTGTTTGGTCCTCTTTGGCATCTGTGGAATTTCGTCTGCTGTGCATTACGCAATCAAGTCCTGCTTTTGGGCAGATCTTCAAAAGGGAAGAACACCAATACAGTGTTTTATTGACTGGTTTGGCAGCCTGGGATAAAATTAGCTTGGTAGAATGGATGCTACTTGTTGCTGTAATTATAGGATTAATGAATACCAAACATGGAATAAAGAAATGAACATCTCTTTGAAGTAAAGGGTTAAAAGCTTGGACCTTGCAGGAGAGGAGTCTCCCACAGGTGGGTTATACTGAGGCCAAGGGAATCAAAAGGGATCCCTGGCTTGTTTCAAGAAACTCTGGTTTTTGGGCCAGGTGTAGCAGTTAAGTCTTTGTTGATGACCTTTGTTAGTAGATTATTTTTCATTTTTGAAGTAGATAGTCTGCATTGCTCTCATTAATAAGCATTTTTAAGATTCAGCAGTATTTGATGGATAGAAGAATTTAGAAAATAAAGGTTAAAAAAAAGAGCAGGCAAAATGCTGTGGTAAGGAGTGTTTTCATGATTAATTCTACCTTTCGTAGAACAAGTTATACCAGTCTTGCAAAATCAAATCTTGCGGTGTTTTTGCTGGTTTATCCCTCAGAGTTAGACCCACAGAAGAGTGGAAAGAAGCTTTTCCACCCTCACAAATGCACAGAGTTCAAAATTTTATGTGTCAGTGAAATTTCATCTAATACCTAGCAGTTCCCAAATGCACTATCTCATCCCCTTTTCCTTATATACTGACCAAAGTGCTTTACTCGTGCTGCAGCTGATTTATGGAGGATTTTGTGGTACTAGGGCTTTTTTTATTTTTTTCTTTTTTTTAGGCACAAAGTAATTCTTCTTGATGGCTTTGTTTCTTTATTGTGCTAGCCTTTCAAGTTCTAAAAGTTTTTAAAACTTAGATTTTCTTCAATATCTAGTCTTGTTTGTAAGATTAAACATTGCAAAGGTGGAACTCTAGCAAAGAAATTAACCGAAATACAGCTCTCTGCATCCCACTGTCACATCTGTTTCATCTTTAGCTCTACAGACATCCAGGAGGGTTGCTGGCTTCATAGTGTACGTGTAGTTTCTCTTCAGTTAGAACTCAATGCACGCGGTGTATCAGTTTGTTAAGGAAAGTTCACTTCTGCTTTATTCCCCACTCCCTTTTTTTTTTTCTTTTGCCATTAAGGATGTTGGGGTAATTTTGAGGTCGTTATAGACAATGGAAAACATACACTCATTCTAGAAATTAATTCTGTTCTTGAAGACTAAATGTTGATATGCTTATTTAGAAAATAGTGTCCCACTAATATTTGGATTAGAACTTCAAATAGAAAGCAGATGTGCTCTTGATTTTGCAGAAAAGACTGGTCCCTCTGTAACATGCATGGAATATTTGGGTTAAATTGTAGCCTTGCAAATGATAAAGGTTTAGGGCCTTTCTAAAAGTTTACATGCTAATGAGATACAAGCATAAAAAAGTGTCAGAGTTAGATGATCTTTAAGAAAGGGGTATGTGGGTGTGAACAGCAAAAACTCGCTTTTCACTGATGCATGAGTATGGGGAAAGAAAAGCTTTTGCCTATAAAACTTGTATGTGATCAAAAAGTAAACTACTGCAGCAAAGGGCCTGTTCCTCCCGTGGTACCGAAGTACCGTAAAAGTGCTGTTTGAAATAGATCTGGAGGGAAAAGTCAAATAGCTTTCAGATATCAGTTGTATTGTTGTTCTTAAAACGCTCCTTTTTCCTTCTGAAGATCTAATCCTTATAATTGCATGTTACCAGGAACCAGTGGAAACAATTTGTGTAACTGAGATGAAGTTTAGGGATTCCTCGTCGGTAAAAGCATCACAGAACACAGAACTTTCATATTAGTCAATAATGAATGTGGTTGGAAAAAAACCAATGATTTCTCTTTTTACAGAAAAACCTGCCATTGCTCCACCTGTCTTTGTATTTCAGAAGGATAAAGCACAGAAGGTAAGGAGATGTTGATCTGTTTGTTTGTTTTGTTCTGTAGCCCTGACTCATTCCATGGTGACCAGCTGCTTGTATTGTTTTGAAGTTGAAGATGGATAATAGAGCATTAACATTATTGATGGGCATAGGGTGAAAAGGTACTGGAGGGCTTAAAGTGGGAAGATGTATGATGGTGGCATGAAATGGGTAGCTCTTTGGACAGAAGATGGACCAAATCTGCAAGAAAAAGTATCTTCAGGGCTGGTTCTTGAAAGGAGAAGGTGGTGAAGGAGCGCTGACAGTTGCATGGGAAAATTATACATTTTCCTGATAGTAGAGTTAAGACAAATCAAAGCAAACCATTGCTTTTCACCTAAGTGTATTTAAAAGTATCTCACATCTTTGGTTAGTGAGCTGTGAAGTGTCTAATTACCTTGGAAAATGGTAATCCTGTTCCCTTACCCATCCCTCTACCCCCACCGTGTGTTCCTGTCCCCTGCCTTCGGGTTTGCGGTGACGGTTACGCATTGTTGAGGTAAGTTGGAGCTGTCCCCTGATCTCCTGGAAGGTGTTCCCATGGGTGAGCTTGTGTTGAATCAAGAGGCTGATACAACCCACCCTGTGGCTTCAGACAGAGTGGAGCTCAGGAGAGAAATAAGAGTTGAAGGAAGGAGCAGGACCTTTCCTTTAGCAGAAATTGCTATTAAATTGAAATAGATGTTATGGAAAACCATGGCTGTTTGCATTTTAAAAGTGACACACAAAATGTTATGGATGGGTGCTAGGGTGTAGTTTTCCTTACCTTTTTTTTTTTCCCCAAACAGTAAGCCTTCCAGTTTCTTATAGTGTAAAAATATTTTTAAGTAATAGAAATCGATAAGGGTCTTACTTGATAAAGGGGGGGGCAGAAAATCAAGGCTGCCCTTGTTTCATCTGAAGCTGGTGGGAACCAAGAGGAGTGTACTCATGTACACATGATTCACTTTTTGTGGAATCACTGGATTAGTATATTATCTGTGCAATCAGACAGTCTTCTCAAGTGTTTGAATAGAAATACTGAACCATTTTGCATTTGGTAGCTTTTCTTTGGTTTGGAACAAGTACCAGGCTTGAGCTTTCTCATGGGTTTAGGAGGCATATTCCTCAGCAGGAGCTTGTAATCTTGTGTCAGCTGGAAAAGATTTAAACCTGCTATTCTTCTAATATTAGAAAAATTAAATATATATCTTAGAGTAAATGCTTTGGAGATGTTCCTTCCAATTAAGTTTTTTACAGTGCCCATTTACATGTACTTTGGAACGAAGGGAGTGCTAGTGCTTGTGCTGTCAGTCTGGATCCTGTTGTTTCATTCTAGGAAACAGCCCCCAATCACCTGCTGCTGTTTAGACTGTTCCTGAGGTCCCTTCTGAGTTGCACCAAAGTGAGTTTTCTCCCCAGGTGTCCTTTAACCTACCAATGCTTCCACAGTTAGTCTGGAAGCTGTGATCATAGCAATGTGCAACCCAGGCAGAGCAACTTGGTCCTGTGTCCTTTCTTTGCTGGCCTGGTCCGTCAGTGCTATGCTGGCAGGTCTTGTGATCTCAAATTCTGTCATGTTGTACCTTCTGCTTCTGCACAGAGTTCATGCCTGGCTGTGTGAGCTCCTGTGTTGGGCTGTGAGACAGATCTGTTGCACTCTGGTATGTCTCAAGAAAATATTTGTAAAAAAATCTTAATTACAGGCTTAATGTCTCCTTGGACTGTCAGAGAGGTTCCAGGCAGAGGGATCTGTGATTTAGTCTTCACAACAGCCTCTGAAGATGCTGAGGACTCTGGTGATTTTTGAGTAGGTAGCTGTGTAGGTCACTGGAGCGTGTCCAGAGAAGGGCAACGGAGCTGGGGAAGGGTCTGGAGCACAAGTGTGCTGAGTTCCCTTGTGGCTGAGGGAACTGGGGTTGTTGAGCCTGGAGAAAAGGAGGCTGAGGGGAGACCTTCTGGCTCTGTGCAAGTCCCTTGGAGGAGGGTGGAGAGAGGTGGGGGGGGGTCTGTTCAACCAAGGACCAAGGGACAGGACAAGAGGAAATGGCCTCAGGTTGTGCCCAGAACAGTTGAGATGGGATGTGAGGAAGAATTTCTTTGCTGAAAGGGTTCTGAGGCATTGGAAGGGGTTGCCCAGGGCAGTGGTGGAGTCCCCATCCCTGGAAAAAAGGGTGACTCAGGTCATGCACTGGTTGAGACCTTTCAGTGTATTTTTGGAAAGGCTAACAGCCAAGTGTTACAGTTAATGGTTAACTCATTACTGTTTCCCTAC
>NW_010290409.1:0-41649 GCF_000700745.2 Antrostomus carolinensis | reverse complement strand
ATGTCTGGGTAAGTGCATTGTCTGCCATAAAAGACTATCCTTATTAAAGTTAACAAGGAAAATCTATTAACAGAGGAGTTTTTCCTAGGGCAATATTTTAAAGAAAATGCAAAAGTAGCTTCAAAATAGTTGACAAACAACACAATTCTAAAATATATAATTTCTCTGTCAGTTACAATTTTGATTTAGCAAAATATCTGTCTGGTCAAGTTGGCTTTCCTCTGGAGCTGGAAGCAAAGTGTTCATGGAGGCTTTTCAGCACCAGCACAGCAATCTGACGGTAAGCTGAGAGTGAGGAGAAGGCATTGCGTTGTGTATTCAATTGACCGTCCGTGGTGATTGTTTTGATGTTTGTGTAGTGCTCTTCCCCATCAAACAGGACATCCTGTGCAGAATTATTGTTGCAGTGTCTACTGTTGGCCCTCTCAGTATTTGGGCTGCATCGATATTGTTTAGTGGTCTTAACTGACCATTCTGGAGCTAACATTGTCTGCTGATAAGTTAAAGAACGTTCTTTTTCTAGAAACCTCTACTTACACTGGTGCTTGTAAGGTATTGGACATCCATTTCTCTATTAGAAGTTGGAAGATATTCAGCATGTTGCAGAACAAAATGTGTATTGGTCTGGAAACTTATTTTTTAACTGGCTGTTCCAGCTAAGGTTGTATACAGTTTCGGAAAACATCAGAACCTGCAGTTTGTTGTGGTTTTTTAGAGGAGACCATGTGCATGGTGTTCAGAATGATGTCTTTTAATTTGACTTTCAGTAAGGAGGTTCTGGTGGTTTAAAAATTCAGGGTTAGTTTTGTCTGTTCTGATTTTCATTATAGATATCAATTAATGGTGGATGTAAACTTGGCTGTTTCCACATTTGTTGAGTGAGTCTCCATTATTTTCATATCTCCTTAACTCTTTGAGAACTATTTTTACAATGTGTGAAATAGAGGTAGTTCTTGCAAATATCTGAATGATAGCATCCAAATATCTTCCTTATTTATACACTGCTATTCATTTTTCTGACAAGTGGAGCTTCCAGTGCTGACACTAGTTGGAAAATTGCATCAGCTTAGGAAAACATATAGCTGCTAAGATTTGAAAGCAACATAAAGTCCTAACTCCAGCAAAACCAGGCCACCTCGCTATGTTAAGCGTAGAATATTGCTGTTACTCCATTATCTGTCCCGATAACTTACACATGAACTATACTGTGCTTTTCATAGCACTTTTTGAATTAAAGATTTAAATTAATAGATAAAATTTTTTGTTATTAATTTTAGTCACTTGTTAGACTTGTGTTTCTGCTCTGAAACTAATTTTAACTTTGCCATAAAACTGTTTCATGGCAGTTCCTGGATGTAGGTTACTTGAAGTCATTTTTGAAGCTAACTTTTAACATGCATTTCTGAGCTCAAAATACTCTGAAGTCTTTCTTGCATTTACACATTTTTAAAAATACATATCATGGCTCAAACAATTTAACCATTAGTGTTGTAAAGAAATAATTTATCCAAAAATGCTTTTTAAGTGGTGTCCTTTGTTCTGCAAGTGTGAGCTGTGGTCTTCCACTCCTCGTCGATTCTGACAATGCTAGGATCATCATGACTCCTTAGCCATGAGTACTACAAAAAGTAGATACTCAACTTGGATTTAAAAAATATTTTTGCACTTTAAAATGAGCTGTTGTCTGTTATGTAGCTTGTAACTTGTTCTCTTCCCTCCACCAGCCTGGGTAGGGGGTAATGGTAGAGTATAGAAAAGAACACTATTTCTAGCTTGTTTGGTCTTGTTTTTCTACCTGGGTTTGGTCAATGTACTGCTTCCTACGGGTGAATTGGTAGTGGTGAGCTCTTAAGGATGGGTCTGAAGGAAGATAAATTATGTGGTATTTGGGTTATGTCCCCTACCGAAGTAGTGCTGCAAAATGATTACAAAAGTTTAAGGGGTAACTGGCATCTGGGTTGTAAAGGGGATAGTTCTGGAGTGAACAAGGATTTATGTCCTTAAGTTTAGATCTGTCATCATGGTCTTAACTGTGCAGTTTTAAAAATAGATGTGGAGTGTTAAAAGTGATTTAAGTGATTAGCAAGGTGTCATTCCCATGTAGTCTGGAGGGGGCAGGATCATGAGTTTAGGAAAGAGAAAGTTGTGTTAAGGTAATACATGAAGTAGGGGTTGGTTGGAGTCCTGGTTTGATGCAGTGCGATTTGGAAATGCCTGGTTTTTTGCTGGTTTGAGGAGGTGGGTGGTTAGAAAATGTTGCTTGTGCTATGGGTGTGACTTGTAGGTTTAGGATGATGACAGGAAGTAACTTGTGTAGGGAGAGGCAACAATACCTCCTTCCCTCAGCTCCCTCAGCATGGTTAGCTCAGCTGCCAAGAGGTTTGTTAGGGAGACCTAGTTGAACTCTGTAAGTCAATAATATGCTCAAGGACTTAAAACTAACACTGAAGAGTTCATAATTGTGAATATCTTGCTACACTGCTTCACTTCAAAGAATGGTCATAAATGTATTTGGAGAGGCCATTTGTGTAAGGAATATAGAGAGGCTGACAGTGTCAAAGGCTGCTGAGAACACCGACGAGACTTGTCCTTAGCTCTGAGCAGGTAAAGCCTGGGAAAAGGTACCCTGAGAGTAGTCACCTTGGGCCACTGGGTAGGGGTGCTAGTTTGGGGAAGATGAGGAAAGGAGGCATAAATAGCACAACTTAGAACTGGGGGGGGGGAGGGGGGTGGGAACTGACCCAAGAGTGTTTGTGCCAGTCTTTACAAGAAAGGAATATTATTTCCTTACCTATATTTGGTGCTTTTAGCATCATGTTAGTCTTAGCTTTTCTGTATTTCTTCATGTCTCTCCTTATTTCCTGCAATGCAGAGGAAGCCAAATCTCCAAGTAGACATCTACATATTTAGTCTAGATGTTATTTTTGTGGTTTAGTAAAATAGATATTGTTTGATCTGGCTGAGCAAGGTGAGTTTGTGTATGTGGCTTTCTAACATAATTAATTTCTCCATTGATCTTTGCTTTAGTATTTAAGAGACAAGAACAGATTTCTACCAAGTTCTCCCTAGAGCTGTACTTAATAGGAATGTTTCCTCTAGAGCAGAGGAGGCTCAGGAAGAGACACAAATCATCACAGTCATAAAACTTTACAGCAAAAAGGAAGAGAATGAACTGTTCTTCACCAGCTCCGAAGAGCTTTAAACAAGAACTTAGATCAGAATTCATGAAGTGATTAAAAAATACTTTCAATATTAAGCATGACTGAAGACTAAAATGCATTTTAAGAGTGTGTAGTTTCCCTTGGATGTGCTTTTCTGAGAACAGCTGTACAAACATCTGCCTGGGGCAGTTTTGCTTTGACAGATCCTTGAGGCTTTTGGTTTTGTCTCCCATGACTTAAACCACATACTAGTCACAAAATTCTGAAACTTGCAGTAACTTTTGATCCATGTAATATATTGAATTTTAAAAATATAATTTTATGTATTGGTGTGGCCAAGAAATTCTCATCTTGATATCAGTTTTTTCTGCATAAAAGTGGCAATTGGCAATAATTGTTATTTTTGGTTTGTTTCCTTTCTGAGTCTTGGAGCAGTTTTTTATTCCAGTTTTGCTTAGGATAGAAATCGGATTTATGCGGGAAGGTTACTTTGCTTATTTCTCTGTTTAAAAAACTTGCTACTTATTACAAGAATTACTAAAATCTGATGCTTGTTTACTTAGCCTACTTTGAAATGTTCTAAACTGTATTGATATTCATTACCTACAAAAGAATTTATTGTTACTTCCACTTTTAAGTGTGGAGCACAAGTGTGCATTGAATGTTTTTGCCTCTTCTTGCATTATTAGCCATTTTATGATCTGTAACTAGAAGTCAGGGTGAATTGCTGGTAAGGCTACCTTTTTTTTTTCTTTCAACTTCTCCAGTAGCTTGCTGAACCCAAACATGTAAGCTCCTCCCATCCACATGGTGCTCTGAGAAGGGGTTCACCAGGTTGGGCTTTTTGTCTTCTTAGCTTTGTGTTGATTTTTTTTTTACCTCGGTATATCTTAGTTTAATTTGATGCCTCCCAGCTCCTGTTCGGTGGGAGTCACTGCGTTGCCATTCCCTACGCCACTCATGATTTCATAGTTATCTTGTTCCTTTGCCCTCCAAATTCTGTGTATTGTGGTTGAAGAATTTTAAACTAGTTAACTATTTTTATGTGGAAACACTTCCGTACCATCTTCCTAGGCATTGTTTTGCTTCTGTCGTCTTCATCCCCAGAGTCTTGTCTGTTTACAATTCCCAGTCGTTCCCTCTGGTCCCTGGTGATGAGGGACCGTCCCTCCAGCTCATCCTGAGGCTCGTTCTGGCTGTTGACAAGGACAGTCTCCCCCATCCCCACTTCCTGGTACCGTTCTGCTTATGGCTTTCGGGATTTTCCCCACTGTGGTTTTTAGGGTCCTGTCCCTGCCCATGGGAGTCTTCAGAGGCCATGTGAGTAATGTCTCCATCGCCTGTCCAGCAGTTGGACTGGAGCTGTGGTCTCTTCAGTCCTGCTTCAGTCATCTCTTCTGTAGTGGTCTGTTTCCCCAGACTGCTGGAGAAGTGGGAGATCTTTCAAGTAGGAAGCCAAAGTTGGTTATGCTGCTGGCTTTCTTCTGACCACCAAGCTGAAGCTTGTAGATTCTGGTAACTGTTGACAAGGTGGTAGAGGTTTAAATGGTTCTGTGTGTTTCCTGAAAACTAGAAACCTGACTGCAGAGAGAAACCTGGTGAGACCCAGATTGCCTCCCTTGCAGAGGGAGAGCTGCTGTCAGATGCACGGCCCCGCTGTGTCTGCTCAGGGCGGAGGAACTGCCTACGGCCCGCGCAGGGCTGGGGAGGTTTGGCAGCATTGAAGAGCTGTGGGGGAGAGGTTTGTGTTGGGAGGTGTGTGGGGAGGATTTGGGGTAGCAGAGCGAGAAGACCAGAGGACACACGTGACACAAACCATGAGAAAAAAATCAGCTTTTCGGTGCTGCTGCTTGCAGATTGCTCTTGTGGTTAGTGTGGTGCAGGTAACTTGTGACTTAATTCTTCTTTCTTTTTTTTTATGGCTGTCTCCTCTGGAAGGAGAAGAAAACAGTTTGAGTGATGTTTGGAATGCTGTTAACTTTGAAAGCGAGGCTTAGCATAAGAAAGGGACTAGGAGTAATGGGTATAAAATGCTGAGTGGAGGACTGAGGTGTTTACCCCTTGTCTTTATGTGGGAATAACTTGTGCATGTTCTGAGTGTGGTGGCCAGTTCCAGGTAGCCTTTTCATGCTGCTCTTCTGAGTCAAAGAGGTAAGAATAGCAGAGTGCTAGACTTGATTTAATTTTTGGTGGCAAACAAAACGTTTCTTTAACTCTTCTCTGTCCTTCTGTGAGGTTTTAAGTTAGTATTTGGGTCTGTTATTAACAGCTTCATATTAAAACCAGAACACTGAAAATACAGAAATCCAGCATCCCCCGCTTTACCTGACATAATGCTGTCTTCATTAAATATATTTTGACTATTTTGAGCATTAATGATGGTAATTTCTTGTAAATTTAAAACTTGAGTGACTTCATGGAACTGAAGCCACTGATAAAATTGCTTGTGTTTGTCTTTTAATATTTGCTTCTGTTTGAGGACGGGCCAAGTCATAGCTGAAGAACCTTGGGCCCTTCAGATTGAAAAGCTACTGTTTATTTTTGAGTTCGCTGTTTAGTGTTTTGCATGGACATGGGCAATGATGAGCACTTTTAGTCTCTCTTCATTCTGCTGAATGCTTTCTGAGAGCAAGCCACAGTAACATGTTTCTGAGTGACATCTTTGCCTAATGGTTGATTCTCCAGATACTTCACCATAAGACACCAGGAGACCCACAGAACGTAGCTGGGAGGATGTCCTTGGCCTGCATATTATCCATGGACTGTCGTTTAGTCCTTTATCACAGTATAGTTGTTCAGGCTCAAAGCCTTTTTCATTCTTCAGACATTTGCAGAATATGGTCATGCTTAATTTTTGTTCTACAAGTGGGGACCTGCAGCATTAAATGATCTGAAGAAATAGAAAGAGTCTGTGGCAGAAGTTAGCAAATCCCCTTAGCGTGCACTGGTTATCCTACCACCTCCCTCCTTGAAACCGATATTTAAACTTTTTAATGTACAAAAGCGAACATTAGTGTTGCTTTGCAGATAATGCACCATCACGTGAACAGGAAAGGACTGTGTGTCTTGGGTGAATGTTATAATGATGAATTTCCGTGGAGAATTTCATTATCAGCCCCACCTCCCCCAGGTGTGGTCTGAAGCAGCAGTGAAGGACAGTTATTTACGGTGGTGGTCCGTTTAATTCTTATGTCTGAATCCAGAGGTAAAAGCAATCAGCTGTCCTTTAGGCCTTGAGAGAAGGAGGAGTTAAACCCCAACAACCCTGTGGCTGACAAATTGCTCTTTTGCTGGGGACACTGGCATTTTTAGCGAACTTTCCAAAAAAAGTGCATTTGCTCCAACTGATGCTTTTTGTGGGGAGGGGAAGCTGATTCAGCCAGCAGGTTCTGTTACCTGGTTTGTGCTTATTTAACTGGTGTCTCAGCAGCAAGCAGCTCCTTCTGCCGTACTGTGGAAACGGTGGAATTTAAAAAGGGATTAGCAGATCCTCTCTCTAGGACGACTGCTCTCTCATGTTGCAGCCTTGCATTGAAGGGACGTTGTCTTTTCTGCTCCCAGTCCCTTGCAGAGCAAAAAGGTTTGTCGGATTCAGGCGAGGACCCCCAGGGAGAGGTTGAGCCCCCCCACCATGCTCTGGGTCACAGAGAATCAGCTGGTGAGCGCGACTCTGAGCACCCTGCTCCCGCTGTTGCCTCAGTCAGTGCTACCCTGAGTCCCGCTTCTGAAGCCCAGCTTGCTCCTATTCAACTGGCAGGGGTAAGTGTGAACCTACCAAGTACTTCTGCTGAGGGGATTAAAGAAAAACAGTCCCTTCCACTAGAAGAGATCTGTTACTGTTAATAATTGAGGCCAGCTCTGAAGGGAAGGAATTGGGGGTTCTGGTGGATGAAAGCTCAGCATGAGCCAGCAACCTGCGCTCGCAGCACAGAGGCCAATAACCGTGTCCTGGGCTGCACCCAGAGCAGCGTGGGCAGCAGGTGGAGGGAGGGGATTCTCCCACTCTACTCCACTCTCATAAGGCCCCATCTGGAGTACTGTGTCCAGTTCTGGAGCCCCAAACACAAAAAAGACATGGACCTGTTAGAATGAGTCCAGAGGAGGCCACGAGGATGATGCGAGGGCTGGAGCAGCTCTGCTGTGAGGAGAGGCTGAGAGAGTTGGGGCTGTTCAGCCTGGAGAAGAGAAGGCTCCAGGGAGACCTTCTAGTAGCCTCCCAGTACCTAAAGGGGCTCCAGGAAGGCTGGGGAGGGACTTTGGCCAAGGGCAGGGAGTGACACAACAAGGGGTGATGGCTTGAAAGTGGCAGAGGGGAGATGGAGATGAGATGTGAGGAAGAAATTCTTTGGTGTAAGGGTGGTGAGATAGTGTCCCAGGTTGGCCAGAGAAGCTGTGGCTGCTCCTCCCTGGAAGTGTTCTTGGCCAGGTTGGATGAGGCTTTGAGCAACCTGGTCTAGTGGAAGGTGTCCCTGCTGCTGGCAGGGGGGTTGGGACTGGATGAGCTTTAAGGTCCCTTCCAACCGAAACCATTCTATGATTTGATGAACTTCAGGTAGTGCAGCTCACTCTGCCTGGTTCTTTGATCTCAAGTTTTAGTCTCCTTTAAGTCGTTGTTCATATTTCCAAATGAAATTTGTTTGGGACTCCCTAATGGGTGTAATTATAGAAGACACATCAAGTATTAATTTTAAAATTTAGGATGCAAACTGTGTGTTTCCTAAAGGTAAGAGCTCCTCTAAAAGAGTGAGGAATTGGGTATATATGAGGGATTTGCTTCAAGCAGTTAGAGAAGGATTGTTTATTCTCTCTGAGCTGTAATACTGCTGCTTGACAAAGTGAGCATGTAATGCTGTATTTCCACTGGATAGAAACAGGAGCTTGTCATGCCAGCCTGTAATGTACTTAGCTAAAAAGCAGCAAGAAAGATGCTAAAGTAGAATTTTGAATTTAGCTACTTGGGGCAGGGGGTACCTTGAGGTAAGAGAAGCTGTTGGTGCTGTTAACTTAAGATTTTTCTACTAGTAGTGCAGCAAAATTTCTGGAAAGATAAGATGGCTAAATGACTGCAACCATACAGTCTTTCAGAGCAATTTTAAGTGTTCCTACTCTTTGTGGTTGGTGGACCATGTTTTCTTGGTGCAGGTGAGTGTCACCGCTCATTGTGCTCATGGCACCAAGCCTGACAAGATTCCAGCAGCATTTGGCCAAGGCCCTCAGGGACATGGTGTGAATGTTGGGATTGTCCTGTGCAGGGACAGGAGTTGGACTCAGTGATCCTTGTGGGTCCCTTCCAGCTCACAACATTCCATGATTCTGTTCCATGATTGTGACCACACACACACACACTAAGCATGTACTCTTTGATAGATCTTTGCCTGTTAAGGCTGCTCCACTCAATACCTGCACTAGGCTTTTGTTTGTTGGTGGGGTTTTTTTGTTGGGGTTTTTTTTGTTTGGTTGTTTTTTTTTCCAAGAATGGGCCATTTAAAGTAAACCTGGTGCCAATGGATTGTCATGGCAAGGTACAAACAGCTGTAGGTTAAGTGCTTTTTGATGTCCAGGCTGTTGCTTGATTTCCTGCTGCAGAAGTTCTTCTATTTCAATTTTTTTTTTAAAGTTAAAGTTTTCAAGAGTTAATATTTTAAAATATAGCTGGCAAATATAGTCACAGACTTTTGTGTTATTTTTCTATCATTTGCAATTGCCAGTATTACTAGAACTGGCCAAGAGAACTGTATTAACCAAGTGGTCATTATCTTAGACTTGTTCTTAAAGAGCAGAAAATCTTACCTCAGTTAACGCAGGTATGAAAGAAATTTAAAACCAAAAATGCTGTTGGGGAGTGTGTGTGGGAATTCTTGGCTCTACACAGCAGATATCTATGAATCCTGGTACTCCATTCACTTAAATTTAAGGAATAGTACAGTGGTCAGTACAGGCATCTCCCTGACTGTCCTATGCACTGGCAAGCATTCTTCAAATTATCCCATTTTCTCGGAGTAAAACTGTCTCTTTCCCTTTCCCTGAAATATGTGAAGGTCAGTGCATCTTCAGAGTGCTCGTACTGGTTTGCTGGAGCAGAAAGTTTCCTGTAATCTTCCCTGGACCTTGGGAAGACAGATGAATTAAGACTGAGTTCTGAAGAAGAGACACTGTGTATTTCTTGTTTACCCAGTGTTGTTTGTACTCACACAGGCAGATATTTTTGCAAAGACATTAACACGGTGTGGCCAGAGATGTGGCCTCCTGCAGAGCTGGTGATGATGTCTTGGCTTCCAGCTGTCTGACCCCAGCCAACCTACAGCAGCTGTAGCCCTGCCAGCAGGATCTCATTGTTCAGGAGGTTCTGGAACAGGTTTTAAGCAACAGCCAGGCAGTTCAGTAATGCTTGTGTGTGTGCAGCGTGTCTGGATTGCAGACTTGCTGTACCATGCTCTGAAGTCCTTTTATGTAAGACTTCTTGCATCTTAAATATATTTTTCAAAGATAAACACTATAAGAATACAAAGATAAACTCTATAAGAGTACTCTTACAGATTTTGCCTAATTACATTGACCTTACCTGAATTCTCCCTTGACTTTTTCTGCTCATTATTGTTGATAAAAACAAAAAAATTCCTTGAAATTCTCAGATTATTGTAACAACTGTGTGAGGAAGTAATGGATGTAAAGCAGCAATGTTTGTCCTTCAGTATGGGATGGTTAATTACTTCCATTTGCACTTTTAAAAAGCAGTTGGTAGCCTTTAAAAGGATAATTTGATTAATTAGAAATGTGTCAGAATTGTAGGAGCCTCTAGGAAATAATTCTAACTTTAGTGTAGCTGGATTTCTAAAAGTAGAGGGAGGAGGGAGTAAGTGAAAGGGGGCTTCTGCTCTTAAATGAGGAGTATATTGTAGGTTGGATTTTGATATTACTGTTTAAATGTCTCTTCAGCTTCTAATTCCAAAGAACTGAGTGGAGAGAAGTTGAGTCACCTTAGTAGTTCCTTATAGGAGGAGATGGTCCTGGCTTTCGTTTCTGTTGTGTAGTACACGTGTAAAACAGGTATTGCTGTAAGGTACAGATTGAGTAACCTGGAAAGAGAGACCTGAAATGGAAAGGCTGGCCTGCTGTTTATTATCATTAATAAACACTAATTATCACTAATAATCATCAATATCTGATGTTTTTTCCAGTCTGTCAAGTAAACTGTTTGTCATGTGAATATTCCCCCTATTTTTGACTAGTCTCCTCAGCTTCTCCTGAATAAGGAACCCTAGTAAGCAACTCTGGCTGCAGCAGTAACTTTATAGTACAGCTTCACAAGAAAATGAAGCTTAATGCTAACACAGTAAATCTGTGCACCCCCACACCCTGTGCCATCTACCTTAAACTCTGTCAGGTTGTCCGCAGGTGCTGAGAGATGGAGATCTTGGCTCTGGATTCCTCTGCGGTCAGTGGTTAGAGGCAGACCAGAGAGGAGAGGAAACATTTCACAATCTCAAGCATTTGACTTCTCGCTGCAGATTATTCCACATTGTCTGTCACCTGGGTAGAGTCTGTGGGAAATCGGGTTTCATTAGGTCATTTGCATAGAGCTTTATTTTCTTGAAAGCCTTTCTTCTAATGATTAAGGATTTAGGAATATTTTCAAGATCTGTGAGAGTGAATTGGTCATTGGTAGAAGATTATTACAGTGAAAAAAAACCAAAACAACTTTATATTTCTCCAAGGCTGAGGAGACCTGATAGGTTCCCAGGTAATGAGGAGTGCATATTGACAGCCAGTTTTTTAATAAAAGCAAGGAAACAGAGTGGTGTGTGTGTGTCACTGGATGCTGAGTATAATAAAATTAAAAAGGGGGCCTACAAGAAAGCTAGGGAGGTACTTTTCATAAGGGCAATTAACGACAGAACAAGGGGAAATGGCTTTAAGCTGAAAGAGAGGAGGTTTAGATTAGATATTAGGAAGAAATTCTTCACTGTGAGGGTGGTGAGACACTGGAACAGGTTGGCCAGAGAAGCTGTGGCTGCTCCTCCCTGGAAGTGTTCTCGGCCAGGTTGGATGAGGCTTTGAGCAACCTGGTCTAGTGGAAGGTGTCCCTGCTGCTGGCAGGGGGGTTGGGACTGGATGAGCTTTAAGGTCCCTTCCAATCCAAACCATTCTATGATTCTATGAAAAAGCAGTTCCCAGTAGTGCTGGTAACTCTGCAGTAGAGTAACTCAGGCATGTTCTCATTCATTTGAGACCAAAAAATTGAACCTGGGCACCTTAAATGCTCAGGCAGGAGTTTCAGTACTGAGGTAGATGGAAAGTAGGTTCTTTGGCCTGGCTCTGCTTGGGGATCGACTTAAGGGATTAGAACTTTTTTTTCTTCCTTGGCTTTTAAATTCCTGAGTCTATGAAAGATTTAAAACTGTTGTTGGATTTTTCTGGTAGGAGTTATTTTTGAGCTCTGTCCCAGCTTCCCCAAGCAATAACTGACTGTGAGCAGTGTGGGGATGGGTGGGGATGGGAGGCAGCGTACCAAAGGATCTACAATAACTGACTGTGAGCAGTGTGGGGATGGGAGACAGCGTACCAAAGGATCTGGATCATGTAGATGCCTGTGTAAGAAAAAATGCCTTTGAGAGAAAGGGAAGTCCTTTCTTAATTCTGTGCAGTGTTCACTTTGCTTAGGGTTGCCAGTGTCAGTAACTGCTGTAGGACTTGTCATGTGGACTCTTGCATAGCTTTAATCTCCTAAAACTCTTGGACTAGGAAGCATGGAAATAATTTAGAGAGACTGGATACTTAGCTCTGCTTTTTCCTCGGTAGGTTACAGGGTTGGTTTTGGATATGGATGCTCCTTGCCCACTAAATGTAGTGATGGTATATTTAGTTGTGCTTCCATCAGTTAATGTAATAACAATAATAAGATAATTTCAAGCTTATGCTATACAAGTTTGGCTTTTTTTTGTCTGTGTTACTCGAGCATTGAGAGTACAGTACATATTAGTAACAGACTGAGAAGCTTTTGGAATTCAGAGGGAAATAACTTCTTGATTTTTAAGGATTTTTGCACATAGAGATCTACAGTTCCATTCATGCAAATTTTTTACCATATGGTTTCCTTTTTGCTTTTAGGATTTTTGCTAAAAATTGAAACAAATTGCTGGTATATGTGACAACACTTTCTGTGCAATACAGATTTTTTTCTGACTTCAGCTGTTGACTGAAATGAATAGATAACATCATGGTTTTCTGCTTTAGTCTTGTCTTTTGGGAAACTAGTGTATGTTGGCAAGGGAGATGCCTAATAAGATCATCTTCCAGTAGTGTGGAGTACTTGACCAGTTATGAAGGGAGAACATGGATCATCAAATCCAGTATTGTTGCAATTGGGCTGATGGATATGTGTGGATTGTGGGTAGTTTTGTTCCAGAACCATCAATAGCTTTTCATTCCCTGTGCTAAAGGTTTCAAAAGTACTTGACTAGGATGCTAGCGAGGTAGCTTTACTTTTCTATTAATGTAAAACAAAACAGAAAACCCCTTAAACTTAATTGTGTAGGCAAAGTACAGTGTAAATGAGTTTTTATTAGCACTGAGTGAAATACTGACAGTACAGTAATATCTAGATTCTAAATACATGCAGTGATAAATAAAGTTTTGTACTTTCTGGTGTTCTTATACCCAAGCTCTGTCTTTCAGGTGATAGTCCCGTGCAGTGCCATTGTGTGTTGCCCCATCCTTATGTGTCTGTTCTCCGTGCCAAAGTGTGACTAGTTGCCGTGGGCAAGGACGAGCTCTTGGGCTGCTGTGGATTCTGCCCGTGTCAGCCAAGCTCTGTGAAGGGCAGGGAGATGTCTGTCTGTGTGTCCTGGGGCAGGAGCAGGAGGAAAGGACAGTGTTGGACTAGGTTCAGTATGTCAAGAGGTTTTGTAATGAACTGAAGGTGCTAATGCTGCCCTGGTCACCTTCCATAGCGAAAGGAATTCATCGTGGGATTGTGTTTTGCAGGAATAAGGGATGTTATATCAGCTGAGGAACTGGCAGAGCAAGTAGGAGGAGAGAGACCTAGAAATCCTCAGAAAAGATGTGAAACCTTTGTTCAAAGACTTCTTGAATATTGTGATAGTTGGTAGCCTCCTGTTTTGTTCCAGTTCCTGTGGAAGATGCTGGGTCACTATCTGTTGCTAATTCGTTAAAAAATAAAAAAAATAAAAATCACAGTACTGGTTATAGAGCACGCTTTGAAAGCTGTTCCTCCAACAGTGTCCTCCTGTTGAAGGAAATGATGTCAGTTACATTAATTAGGAAAAGTGTTTTGGAATGAACTCCCAAATAATGTTCATGTTAAGCCTGGAAGTCCTATGATTTTTCTAAAATCAAACCAAACTTGAAAATAATCTTTTTCAGTATATAGAAAATACAACTGGCATAATTGTTATGTAGTCTCTAAGGATGCTAGTGCTTGGGTATGAATTTTCAGGTATCTTATTTGTAAATGGAGTATTTTGAATTTATTTTATTTAATAGTGTCTGAGTGAGACTCAATTTGTCTACATGTAAGTCATAAAAACATGCTTTACCTTGAGTGTACATCACTGACAGGAAAGAAAAAATGTCCAAACTGATGATTAAAGCATTTAGATGCATCCAAAGAGACTGAAATGTTCATTATGTGATTTTTATTTTATCACTGTCATCTGATTTCAGAGATCAGCAGATGGATCAAGTCCAGAAGATGGAGATGGTAAGAGATTTGATTGTAAGATTAAAAAACATGAGTATGTCTGTCCAGGATTTTGTGCTTTTTTTCTAATTGCTTTTTTTTTTCCTACAGAATCTGATCGAGAGGATGGAAACTACTGTCCACCTGTAAAGCGTGAGAGAACTTCATCTTTAACTCAGTTCCCTCCTCAGTCAGGTAAGTGTTGTTACATTCTACAAGAGGTGGGTTTCCTTCTTAGAATATCTTCTTTCCAGTCATGTCAGCAGTCTTACTACTGTCTGCTGTGCTTTGGCTTAAGACCACAGCAACTGTATCCTCTGACTTTCTCTGGTGTTAGCAAATTCAGTGAAGCCCAAAGGAATTGACAGATGTGTTTTTAAAAATATTTTCTATTCATAAGTTTATATATATAGTTGTAGTTTCAGCTTTTAATCTTAAATTGAAGAATTTACCAGAAATATTTTTTTTTATTTGTTGTGATCAGGTCAATTCTTAAATTTATATAAATACTACCTTTTTCTTTTTCTTAGTTACTCTGCTGCCAGGCAAATCTTCCAAGTCTCCAGTTGTGCTTAGGTTGTTTTAGTCCTTTCCCTTTCTCCCATTCCTCTTAAGGTAGAGAGGATTCAGTGCATTTCAGCAACATTCTCACCTGGCAAATGCAAGAGAGAGCGAGCACTGCCTGTTTGTGTGTACAGCCAAGGCAGCAAAATCACTGGGAGGGCCAGGGGTAAATTCTTGCCATTCGCATACATGGGAATGGTCATGTTTGATATTTGTGTTCACCTACAGGAATGGTCTCTAAAATTTATGCCCACAGACAATAGGAAGTTTTTAGCTTTGATTGAGAATTACTTTAGTTCAGATCTGTCAATGTTTGGAGCAGATTGGGAGATTCTGCTCCTTTGTCATCATTTTAGTTGAAATTAAGGGAATGAGAAAATCAGTAAAAGAGAGAACAGTACAAAATATTCCTCTAACGTACAGTACACTTGGGAAATGTGACTAAAAGATGAAAACATAGTTATTTTGCTTTTAATTTAAAGAAATAAGTGACTGTGGAATTTAAAATGCAGTTGCTGATATTTTATAGGCACAGTATCATTTCATGCCACCAGTGCTAGTCAGAGGAAGATCCCCTTCTTAAGAGCTGGATTTTTCTGGTGTGCAGCTTAGGAGGTTTCCAGGTACAGTCCTGTTAATCGAGTACAGTTCAGGGGACCAGTGTTGCTGCTGGCTGATCACTCCTGGTAAAAGAACACTGCACAAAAATAACAAATGGGGCTTTTTTGTCTGTAGATTTTCTGTTAGGAAAACAGAATCTGTTTAACCTGTTGGGAACTTCCTTATTTAGTGGACTTTATATTCCTAGGTTCATTATAATCTCTAACTCTCCCAGTCTGTAATTCCTTTACTTTTTGAGATTAGACTCTCAATATCTCAGACTTTGCTTAATGCTAACATTTTTTTAAGAAGTGGAGGAAAACAATTTATTTGGCTATTTTGTGGTTAAGCACTGGATGTTTCAGGAGTCCAGCATACTTTCTCAAACATCTGCTTGGCTGATGCATTTTGACTGGATATGGTTATTTATTCCCTGTTTGACTCCTTTGTTCTCTTCAGATGTGTGGTGGTGTCAAACAGTGACAGTTTTGATTGGAATTGCAACTTCCATAAAGGCAGCTTTGAATATTGCTGATGGTATTCGATGACCTTGGTCATTGTGAAATCTTTGACTTTACAAACCTTTCAAATTTTTTGTGTGGTTATGTTTCTTTCAAGGGTAGGGAAATTTTGCGTATATGAAACCTGCATCATCTTTAAGATTAAGGCAGACCATAATAAAAAAGAGAGAATATGGGATTAAAAGAAAGAAGAAAGGGGAAAAAAAAATAAATCTGAAACTTAAGTGCAAAAGGCAAGTGCTGTATCTTTTAGTATAACGGTGTTCAGAGATGGGCTTCCTTTCTCCTTTCAACATACTTAAGCTTTTCCTACAGCCTCATAATAGCTAAAAGAGCTGGTAAATATTGTCATACTTCACCTCATGCTAGATGATCTGTTGAAGATAAAAAAACCACAGCCTACTATCGTTGCCTTGTGACTCTTGATACATCTGCCTCCTCTGATCATCATGTCATAAACTGCGTTGTCTGTGTTTCTTTATACAAAACTAAAAATAATTCAACTACTGAGCAGGGCCTTGACCAAACTCATTACTTCTCTATGTCCCAGCAAAGGATGGAAAAGAAACACTGTCCTTTGTCTGTTCCTTTCAAACATTTTGTGCTCTTTTGTTGACTGTTATGCTCCTGTGTGACACCTGCAAATATTATGAAGTGCTCTCCTCTGTTTCTGTAGAAATTTTGTCCTTGCAGGACAGTTCAAATGTAAGGTGCTGAACTCTTAGTGCAAACTGTGCTGTCACTCTTAAGCCTTTTTGAGGAGCCCAGGTGTTGGCTTCTGCTATTTAGCTGGCATTAACACTTGTTTCTGTTCTCTCTGCAGAAATAAATAAATATTATTTATATTTTATAATGATATTGTATGTTCTAACATCACTTTTAATTCCTAGTTCAGATAAAATTCACACTGAGAATCCTGTGTTTATCTTCCCTCCAGAGTAATTGAACTTTGCTCTTTCTGTGTTTCAGGATAAACTAAGGGGTTTTTATGGACAATGTCATGTTTACTTCTCTGGTTATAATACTGTTTTAGTTTAGAAGAAAGAAAAACCTAAAATAAAACAACTAGAAAAATTATTTTCAGTTTGCAGCCTCTATATGTCTGGGAACGGAGTTTGTAATTAAGAACAATATGCACAACTTTATTTTTCTTTTTCCTTGACTGCAGTAACAAAGAACAACGTCTTTATGCCATCAAGCTTCTGTGAACCCTCCACAGGCAATTCTGACTCAGAACCAGGTGGGCTTCCTCATTTTTCTGCTTTTTCTCAGCAAACTGATGTCCATCTGTTGCACTCCAAACTACTCTGATACTTCAGAAATAAGACTCTTAACTAGGAGAATGGAAGTGGTGATGGTTCTGATCTTACAGCTGTACTCTTGCTCACTTCATTGCTTGATTTCATGCATGCTGGAGGAAATTAAAATAACAAATATAAAAATTCTTAAATGCTTTGGGAGTGGTGGTGGAAGATTGTGGTATGACTCTGCCCACCTGTTCAGATCAAGATGAAACTTAAGGGAAGTTTTCATTTCTCTACTTTGGATACTCTTTTTTTGATATTGAAAATCAAATCAACCACAATCTGTGGTCATGATGATTTTCAACCATGACCTGTGGACCTACTGTTGACAGTACCACTTATTTTGTTAACCACCCTTGTTTTGTGGTTTGGTTGTGTTGGTATCGCTGTATAGCACATTGTTCTCTAATGCTTAAATGGCCTGAGAATTATGAAGTACAGTAGGATGGTAAAGTGCCAAGTTGTCTTATTTTGAGCATGGCCATTATGCTTCTAAAAGGAAACATTTTAGAATCTTACCTTCTAAGTTCTTAGGATCTCAATTTGTAATAGCTGTGGATTTGTGAATATTATTTTTTGATATTTTGGTATTTTATCTAAAAGCCTTAACTGTAATGAGTACAAGCAAAGGAGTTTCTTTTACCTTTGTATTATGAAAGCATAAGATAACAACTAATGGAATTACAAGGAACTAATATTAAGCAATTTAATTTATGATAATTAACAGTTGGGTGCTTGATAGCAGCTGTCATGTTCAGTTGTACTTTTGATTGTCCTTTCTTTAGTTAGATTCTCACTTAAAACCTCTATTAAGTCCTTCACAGAAGGAACTCCATCTCTGTTGTGAAAATGGTCTTTCATGTTTCTCCAATTTATTTTTTTTTCTCTTGCAACAACTTGTGTTTCTGCCTTTGTATATTTGCTGTGATGATCACTGGAAATTCAGACTTCTGGGAAAAGGGAATTTGTTCTTTGGAAATCTCCTTTTGTGACTTTGGATATTTAAAACTTGTGGGTTGTTACAGTGGGGAAAGCATGAAGAATTTTCTGACTGAATGAACGTAGGTAGTGTGTTCCAGCTATGTCCTTGTAACTTTGTGTTTTGCTTCTAGAGGAAAAGAGCAGTGGATTCCGGCTGAAGCCACCAATACTTATCCATGGTCAGGCACCTAGTGCAGGTGAGTTTAGTGTTTTCTGCAGCAGTACAAAGAAACCAGCACATTTTATTTATTTAGGAGTTTCCTCAAACTACTGTTGTAACTGGAAGGTGGCAATACCTGTGTTTATGCAGGAAAAAATCTTGTATCTCCAGAGAGGTTATGCCCGTATCCACTGTGTGATGTGTACAGACACATCCAAATTTTGGCTTGGATCTGTCATGTGTTTCTGAAATGTATCTCCCAGTTGTCTCTGCTTAGCATGCTTTGATTCAGTTCTTACAGTAGTTGTAGACTCCATGAACTCAGTTCCTTTGGTAGCAAACAGGAACAAAAGGGGTGCTCCAGGAGTGCACTGACTGAGTTCCAGCCGTGAATGAGCACTCAGTCTGGGACCAGGCTGGAGCCGAGTCTGAAATGTTGTTCACTCCCCACTCCCTTCTCTCCCTTGGCTTTTGATGGTAGTGTGGATGTTGGGTCCTTGATCCTGCCTGTGCTGCTCTACAGCTTGGCTGTATGGTTTGACTCTTGAGTTTCCTGTTTGCTGATGTAGACCTAACCAGTGTGGGAAAGACGTTTAATATTACAGCTCCTTTGCAGTTGGAGAAAAAAACAAAACTATTTTGGTAATGGAAGTTATTATTTGTTATCTATATATGGAAGTTGTTTATTTTGTTTGCTGGAAGAGTAGTAAATTTAAAAAAAAAAAAAAAAGTTTTTTTGAGCTGACCTGAACCTTTGAACTTAAGATAGGTGTTACGTTCGGTGGTTGTCATGTCCTTTGAGTATGGGTGGCCTGAACTAGTTGCAAAATATTCATCTGAGTTGCTATGAGTAACTTCTGTTGCAGTATTTTACTGGATCAAGAGTTTATTTTGTTCAGTGAAGAAAACCAAACCCTCTGGGATTGCCATAGCCTTCCAGAGTCGATGTTCAGATGGGATTTTTCTTAATTACATGGTTTAAGGCTAGTTGGCTTTTTGAATCAGAGCAGAATTAGAGAGTTGTTGTGCTGTGTATCTTACTATAGCAAAGCAAGGAGGCTAGGTTAATTCAAAAAGCCAGAAGGTTGTTAAACGAAACAGCGTGTAAGATTATTACACTATCAATACATTTGATTGTATTTTTATCTGGAAATGACTTCACTGGAAGGAGAAAGAAAACTTGGAATCTGTAGTTGAATAAAATGTCTGAATATAGGATTGCTTGTGTACTGTTCATTTCTCTTACATTTTGACTTTTATTTCAGAGTTCATTGTCATAAACTCTCCTTCTATGCTTTCCTGGATAAGGTAGAGAATATATTTTAAAGGAGCATTTTAAGGCTAGGAGATTGTCTTCTCTATTTGTGACTAATTCTATTTTGAAGCTGTGAGGGATGGGAAAGAAGAGGGTGGAAGCATTTAAAATGTCTGGTTTTCCATTGTATGTTCTGTTGGAAGCAGTTACAGAGAAGATGAAGAGGTTGAATTTTTCAACTTCAAACCTTTATAACTTTTGAAAAAACTTTGTGCTTGCAGGTCTCCCTAGCCAGAAACCGAAGGAACAGCAGCGAAGTGTGCTACGTCCAGCAGTATTACAGGCGCCACAGCCAAAAGCTTTCTCACAGATGGGTAAATAATACTTTTGCTTTCTAGAATATCATGGAGGGACAACAAAAATAAAATACCTGTGTAATGTAGTGGTTTGTTTTTACTCAGCATCCACCTTTTTTTCTAGGTTTCTCCTTTCAGATAAGGAATATCTTAAATGTTAAGTGTGTCTGTGAGGCATAACGCAGTCGAACCTTCAGTTTTTGTGTAGGGTGACTGTCTGACATTGCCAGGCCTCCAGCCTTGCTGTAGTCCAGCTGTAGTCCATCTTAGTTTTTGGAATAAACAGACTTTGAAGGGTGTGGATTGGCAATCTCAAATGACAGCATTGACCGTGGTGTAATAAGCTCCTGCTGAGCAGTTGAACAGTAGTGGTAGACTCAGCTAGCTGCACAGGGATGTCAAATGCCTGAATCACTAGGAGCTGCCTCTAGGCTTGGGGACCATTTTGGAGTTGAGACTTTGAGATACACTTAATTCTGAGTTAGGTCATGTATATTATGCTTCTTGTATTGTTACAGAATTTGGTATCACTAATAGAAACAGACATGACTGAAAATTGGAAGTTAAAACAAAAAAACTGTTCAAGGTGTCCATGTCTCCTAAACTGCTATGTTTCCCCAGCCTCTCACCTCTTGTTATTTGGAAGTTCAGTTGAACTGAAACAGAGGTAACCTCAGTTAATGCTGAATCTTGCATAGAACCAAATATTTCTAGCTTGATTTCTTGGCATGCCTGTTGGCACAGATTGGACTTTACAGAGGGCTTAATATTGGCGTACAAATTTTCAGAGGGAGTTCAGTGTGTAAGATCAGTCCAAAGAGAAGCCCTACGGGCTGTGAGCAGGATTAGATTGGAGCAGGGTGGTTGCTTGAAGTTGTATGTGTTGAAGTCCCTGCAATGTTTGTATAGAATAAGTGACTTTTTGATGACTTGATTTTCTGCATTTGGAATTTTGATTCTGCTAAGAATTGCTGAATTGTGGTCCTCCTGTCTCTTGCAAAATACTGTGGGAACTCTGTAGTTTACATTGCAATGCTTCATGGACTTAAACAAGAAAACAGCATGCAGTTTGCTGTAGAAAACTTACTACTTTTAGAACAATCTAAATACCTAGAGAACTTATGTCATTCTCATTCCTTATCACAGTTCTCAGCAGTGGCACCAATGGTGTAAATATCCCACCAGATTCTGCAGCCACATCGGAATCGCTAAGTAATGCAACACTGAAAAGTTCTGACTCTGAAGACAAGGTGAGTTGGGGAAGGACTGGAAGGACACTTAAGGTGACAAACTTTAAAATAGTATTCTCTGAACAGAGTCTGTTTGTTTAGTAATGTGAGTGCAGTTTGATCAGTGATAGCCCCCTTAGCTGTCCATACTGTGGTAGGACACTTCAGGTGTTGTGGTAGATTTTATACTGTCCCAATAGTATTCTCTGTTTATCTTTAACTCAAGAACTGTTACAAAGATATACTGAATCTACAACTTAGGATGGTTTTTCATACCTATTTACCCTCACAAAATATATATAAAAATTGCTCAGTTCTGCTACTACTCTCACTGGTTCCTTTTAGTCCTTCTAACTTTATTTCTAGTCTTGCTGTAAAATCTTACTGCTGTGTGAGTGATGCCATTCCTACTATAAACATTAAATTCCTGTAATTTGGATGTCTCTGTTCAGTGGACTGATAGTCAAAATACTGCTTTTTGATCTGATGAGGTTGCGTGAAGAAATAAATCTTCCTCCTGCAGGCTTCTCTCTCACACTGTGTGTTGGGAGTGGGTCAGGAGAGTAGGGAATTGTCTTCTATGAGGGGGGGGAAAAGAAGTTGTCTCCTCCAGTGGCTGTCACCAAATCTGACTGGTGCTCCTGTCAGGCCAGAGACTAGGAAGCATGTATTGAATTCCCTCTCCTATCTGAAAAGGCTTTGGTTTTGAGCTGGGTGAACTGAGCAGTTTGTTGCATGTGTTTAGTCTTCCTTCTCAGGCTGCCTAGGAAAAAATGATCCCCATTCCATGGATGATGGCTTTACTGGTGGTGTCCTGATTTCTAACAACTGAATGTGGAATGGTGTTGGGAAATGTGAGGATGGAAAGCATACAGGCACCTGAAGTGAATGGGTAACACATAAAGGAGCTTAGAGACAGAAGCTGATAGTGGGTAAAAACTCAGAGGCAGTAAATACATTCCCTGCAGGAAATGGTGGAGGGAGAGTGCAGGTAATGAGGGGCTGAAAAGCTTCAGCTGGAGGAAAAGGGATTTAAGTGCATTAAAGTTGCACTTAAAAAACAATAAAAGTTGTTTATTCAGTATCTTGAAAGGAAAGTAATGAAATAGTGTCTTCCCTATTCTGTGCAAAATGAGTCCAGCCATTTCCTTCCTGCAGGTATTAAGGTGACTGTTGGCATCCTAAGACATATTGACTGAGAGCATGAGGAAGATGTTTGGGGATTTTGAGGGTGTGTGGGTTTTGGGTGTGGTTTTAGGTTGGGAGGTTTTTTAGTAGCTCCATTAGACAGTAGGTTGCTTTTTGATGCTGTGTTGAGCATAGAAGTAGTATTGTTAACAATGCAAGAGACTGCAAAAGTTTACTTGAAATTCAAGTCTCAGTTTTGAAATCTGAATATCTACGTAGAATGACTTCAGTGGCTTTTTAAGGTTTAGTGAAAGACTACTGCTGTAATTAAGTAGCAAAAAGTAAATTGTACCTGGAGTGAGATAACCCATGTCACGAGGACTGAAGAGTGACTGGCTAGAAAGCAGCTATGCAGACAAGTGCTTGGAGGTCCTGGTGTTACCTGAAGGATGTTGAGACAAGTTTTCATATACAGTCTTTATTAGCAGGGTCTGTAGTTGACAGTATTACTGCTAAGGGTGACAGTTACTTTATTTTGGAGGAGGGGAGAGCAAAAGGGGAAAGAAAAGAGAAAACTTCCCATGGGCCAGCCAGGAAGACAAGTGACAGGGGCTCCCTAGACAGGCACTTCCACCTGGGCATCCTCTCCAGTGGAGCAGGCGGTACCCCATAATACTCTTCCTATAGTAATGATGTTTTCATCAGGGTATGCTCAAACTTCCTACTGTTTTGGCTTGTTTGGTTTTTTTCTGGTTGTGATGCTGTTAATGCTGATTGAAACATGCTTTGAGGGGCAGCTGCTGTGCACTGATCAGCTGTTGGGCTTTGTGCATGTGTATTGTTGGGTTTTCTGGTGTAAATCAAAAGCTACAGGGTAGGAAATCAGGAGAGAGGAGGGAAGGGGTGATTGCCATGCTGGTTGCAGTTGCTTCCAACACCACTATAAGGGTTTGCAGGTGCAAGGCTCTGAGTATAATGGGATGAGAACTATAGTATGAGAATAATAGGTGAAAATACGGTGTCAGGTGCTGTGGAAAACTGCCATGGCAGCTGCAGTGAAAGGTTACAGAGACATTAAGGGAAAGAAGGCTGCAGAGGTGCAGAACAGAAGGAAGTCCTTAGCAGGACAAAAGGCTCATGAACCTTGAGGTTCTGTGCAACAGTGATGAACAAGTTGAACACGAAGGAGCAGTGTTGTGTCCTTTTGTTGATTAAGACAACATACTGGGCTGCTTTACGAACACAGCAGCCATTAGGTTCAGAAAAGTTATTGTTCCCCTTTACTTGCCACTGGTGGGTGGCATCAGGAGTATCACATATAGTTTGGGGCTTGTCAGTACATGAAAGACATTTACAAACCACCGAGGTGACCAGTGGCTGGAGCACACGATGTCTGATCAGATAGTGAAAAAGATGAGTGTGTTGTGCTTGGACTAGAGGAGAGGGAATTGAGTTGCTCTTTTGCTACAGCCCACCACTGACAGTTCTCAGCTGTCAGTGTGGGCCGTAGCAAGAGAGAATGAGACTTGGAAGTGCCTACCAAACAAATGAGAGGCTGCCATTGTGGGGAAGGGGGATTCCAGTTGGGTGTTAGGACAGAATGATCATATTTATTGCAGCTGAACATTGAACCAGGCTACCAAACTGTAAAGCTGCCATACTTGGATTTTTTGAGACATGACTGTACAAGGTTTCAGGTAGCCTAGCGTGATTTTGAAGTTGATGCTGCTTTGAGCATGGTTTGGACCATGAGATTGTTACAGATCACCTTGAACCTTAACTGTTCTGTGATTTGTTAAGAAAGATGTTCTAAACAACCACAGAGGATTTTTCTTTTTTTAATTGCAGTATTTGCCTTGTAGCCCTGGAGATGTTATTGGCTTGTCATTGGAAAAGACTGTGTGACTCACCGTATCATAATGTGTTTTTTGTTTAAAGAAACTCATTTACCTAGGCAAAAGTTTTCAATGTCTTTTCTTTAGGCAGGAGAATGTCAGAAAAAAGAGTCCAACAGTACTTCGGATGAGGACAGCTGTGAGAAGGCAGAACTAAATGCACAGCAAGCATTTGTATTTGGCCAAAACTTAAGAGATAGAGTTAAGGTAAGCACATCTCTGTTACCGTGACTAAGAGTTGATATATTTAAGTGAGGATAAGCAGCAGTGGAACAGATCACTTGTTGGCATGAGCTTTACACACAGTTTATGAAGTACTTTGAAGCCACTATATAACAGGTTTAAAATCTCCATGTATATGTGCAAAGTTAGAAGCTGTGAACACAGTTTGATTGCCTGTTTAGTAAAACTGGTCTTCCAGAGATTAAAAAAAATAATTAATACTATTTAGTAGTATAAGAAGCTTTTTCAAAAGTAAACACATCTACTGCAGTCATAGGTAACATCTAAAGCTCAGTGCAATGTAATGTTTTCTTTTATATTTTGGGTCAGGATTAAGTTGAAATGTGTTCCTAAGATGCTCCCATGCAACCAAGACTTCACAGAAAATATGAGAAAATTAAAATAAGGCAGCCTGGGTTCAAACCTGTGCATCAAGTAATTGATTGTTGGTACCTCCTGTTGAAGACAGGTTTGTGCAGGTTTACTAACGTAACAAAAGGAAGTGTGATACTGGGATGCAGGCTTAGATGGTTTTATTGTAGAAAGTGTTTGTGGATGGAACTTTATCTTGGGAAAGAAGGAGCTGAAAATTTTGTGATCAGTTGTTAAGACTGTCAATATATACTTGTTCTTTTTATAGCTAGGAGATGAAAGCGATGAAACTGCCGATGTGCAGAACACTGGCCTTCCTACATCAGACGTACCTTCTGCAACAAATTATTTTCTACAGTACATCAGTTCCAGGTGAGACTACAGACTATAGGACAGTGTTGCTTATTCTGTGTTCAAAATTCCTTGTGATTCTGTTCTTTATTGGATGCAGGGCTTATAGTGGGTCAGTGGGAGCCCGGGCTTCTAAAGAATGAGGTGGCCAACTTCAGATCTGGGGGAATCCTCAATCATCTGGTTAAGGGAGATGCACTTGACACCATTTACCTGACCAGGTCCTCACCAAAACCTCTTCAGAAAACTAATAAGCATAAGATGAGAGAAGTCTTCTCATGAACAATTAGAAAGAAATAGTGATGAAATAAACTGGAGCTGCCAGTAGGATCCTGTAGAGATCTATGTTGCATTTGTTGTTCAGCGTGTTTCATGTATGATGCCGATAAAGGGAAGAATAGTTTAAAAAAACCAAGTTATTTGTTCATGCTAATAAGCTTTTCAGGGCTATATAGAGGGCCAGTATGAATAAGCAGGAACCTCCCTGTGAGAGGTCTTTGAGAGAAATTTCTGATTAGATGATAGCATCAGAAGAAATTTGATGTACTTACATATAAGTGAGGCAGCCAGGAGAAAACTCTGCTAATTCTGTATGTACACTGATAAACTCTGAACTGACAGCCTTTGCTTATAGCTAAGATGTTGATATGTCTCTGAAAATGTTAGCTCAGTAGTGGTAAAAAAAAAAAATCAAGTAATATTACAGAAAGAGTAGAAGACAGAAGATAATGGAACAGGTTGCCCAAGGAAGTTGTGGATGCCCCCTCCCTGGAAGTGTTTAAGGCCAGGCTGGATGAGGCTTTGAGCAAACTGATCTAGTGGAAGGTGTCCCTGCTGCTGGCAGGGGGGTTGGAACTAGATGATCTTTAAGGTCCCTTCCAATCCAAACCATTCTATGATTCTATAATTTCTTACTACACAGAGCTGTGAATTTGAGTAATAGCTGGAAAAGCATGGGGGGAAAATCCCACTGAGAGCAATAGAGTAGAGCAACACCTCTGCTCCTGCAAGAGCCTGACCTGCAGATTGTTTGAGGCTGTGAAATAATTGTAGGAAAATCACCAAGCTGTGCTTGCCTTGTCCTTATAGTCTTCATTTTTAAGACCCTGATGTTCACCACAAAGTAGGCACTAGGCAGGTTTGCAGTCTTAATCCTTCTTGACGTTGAGCTTTTCCAGTGATGCACGGGAGAGGCAGAGAACACCAGAGTGGCACTGTGGATGCCAGGTCGATGCCTTTCCAAAGACACTGTCAGATTTTATAAATCAGATTTGCCAGACAATAACTTCTGATATGTGGGCTTCAAATACTGGAATACTTGTTTGCATCTTTCAGCTCATATGACATCCACTGCCATACTTCAGCTGAGTCTTTGGGAGGATTTATTTGTGGTAGGTCAATTGGCAGAAACCTAGTTTTGGGTTTGCCCTTAAAAAAAAAAAAGTGTCTCTAAGTGGAGTCAGCTCTCGCGTCTAGCTGAGATGGCAAGACATTATGGCAGTCAGCAGTAAAAGGAAAACTCCTCCCTTTGAGTAACACACGGCCAGGTCCTGTAAAAATTGTAACATGTGCCACAGTCACATGGCAGATATCAGTAGGTCACACTGAGCTCCCAGTTGGCATTTGGAGCTCAGAACTGTGGTATTTCATTCCCTTAGTTGGCAAAACTTTTCTTCCCTGGAGAATTTTCTGTTCTTTGAATCTCCTTATTCAGAAGTAGCAGCTTCTACGTGCACAATTTAAAGGTTTGTTTGGTGCTGCTTGAATTGTGTAGTGACTTGTGCCCCTGTTTTCCAAACTTAGTGAAATGCACGTAGGCTTGATTCCAAGTGGTCTGCATTCTGCATGCTCACTTAGTAAGCGAGTTGATCTGAAGGGAAGGCAGATGAACAATGACCTGTTAAGTTTTTGAGTCTGTAAAACAGTAAAACTTTTGTCCTTCCTAAATAAGATTTAAAATTTGTTAATAAAAGTGCCACGTGGGAGGAGGATGCTTACTCTATCAGGAAGATGTGAGGGCTGAGATTTGATTGTGAAACTTCTTGGGGAGGCTGTAGCATTGCAGCCATTGTAGCTAGTTTACTAAAATGCATTGCTTATCCCTGCTACCTTTGCTTCAGTTATGATATTGCAAGTGTTTTTGTTTCAGTTCTTTCCCTTTCTGAGAAAACTGGCCTAAAAATGTGTAGTGGCTCAAATTTGTGCATGTAGAATACTGTTGGATTTTTGTTTGTTTGTTTTTTAAAGCATGTCATGATTAAACAGTAAGCCCTCACCTGGCATTCAGCATTTCTTAGTATGTAATTAGATATCTAAAGGGAAGATATTTACAATGACAAAATAATTTGCCATCATTCTGAGAAAATTCTTATTCTGCAAAACCAGTATGTGCTCTCATGTTACAAAGTTGAATTAATTTCTGCTTATGTTTGTGTCAACCAGTGCGTAATTTTTAAAGCCAGTGACAGTTGCTCACTTTTTGAGGAATTTTCAGTAGAAGACAAACAGATATTTTCCTGACTTATAAAACCTGGTTTGTTTTTTTTCAGTGTAGAGAACTCTACGAACAGTGCAGATGCGTCTAGCAACAAGTTTGTATTTGGACAGAACATGAGTGAGCGAGTCCTAGTGAGTATCTGTGTATGAAATGTAATTTTGTGAGTAACTTGCATTATGGATGCTCAGTCAGGAATTTTGAGAACCTGGAATTATATTTGTCACTGGAGCATGGTTTTCTTTCAGGGGTTTCCCTTGTAGGTAACAGATTTTGAGTGTAGCGTCAGGGTTTCATTATGAGCTATTGTCTGCGGCAGCAGTGCTCTCCAGGATTGCCCTGCCAAGCTCTACCAGTGTCAGGAGATTGAGTGCCCTCTCTGCAGTGCATATGGCTCTCAAGTCCAAGCATTTCATGGCACAGGTTGCTTCTTTAAATGGCTTCTTCAGTATAAGTATTTGTGAGTGTTTGATGTTTGCTGTCCTCCAAATTGAGAAAAGTTTAGGTACAGGACTCTCCCAGGGATGGGATTTCAAGTCCAGCAGTAAGGCAGATGCCTCAGTATTGAGGTACAATTCAGGAAATTCTGTTTACTGTGTACCAGCTGAAGGAATAACTTGTAGTGCCTCACTGGTTCCTGCTGTTGCGTTTATTGCCATGCTGGTACAAAAGGGAAGCGTTTAATGCTGTGCATCCATACCTGTCTGACCACCAAGCAAGAGATTGTCAGGTGTGCCTTTGAGTTGAACTGTAGCTGAATTTGGTTTGCTTTGTTGAACATAACTTCAAAATAAGAGTTGAAATTTGGTTTCAGTTCAGGAGAAAATAATTTGAACTGGTTTTCAGGTCGTGCTCCATTCAGTTCCTTGGCAGGGGTAGTAGGATAGCTTTTACTGTGAAAGCATGTCATCCGTGGGATTCTTCTTTTGCTGTGTGATTTATAAACACTAAGACTTCCCTCAGTAATTAATCACTAGTCTTGTTCTGCAAAATTAATGTATGTGTTCTCTCTTCTGTTTACCTCCTCTTCTTTTTGTGATAGAGTCCACCAAAATCGAATGAAGGCAGTACAGAGAGTAATAAGGAAAATGCTGCTACAGAGTCTGGGTCTGAATCATCTTCTCAGGAAGCCACACCAGAGAAAGGTGAAAAACAAAATATTCTTTTAGGAATGGTAGTTAATCCTTGTTTAAATGATTGCATTTTTCAATATCCCATACTTTATAAAAAAATAATATTTTTATGTTGCCTTTGCTGTCTCCTGTAACCAAAGATAGAGGCTCGGGGGGGGAGGTGACATGCTGGATGTTACAGATTCTCTTGTCCTTTTGTCTTTAATATTAACCACAGACAGGCTACACTGTCTTTTTCATGGTCATTCTGTGGTATTGGGAATATCTTCAGCAGAATTAAAGTAAAAGGAATTAACAGAGCAGGTACTTGGACCTACAAAGTGTAGAAGAAATGTGGCAAACTGTTTTTTAACAATTCTATTTTACTTCCAGTGGCTGAATGTCTGAGTCAAATGTATGTTGTATTGAGCAGATGCACTAAATGTGTTGCTTGAACCAAGAACTGTTTGCTGAATTCTAGATTTCTGTGGCTCTTCAGATTGGCAAGATTTGCTGGAAATTTTGGGAGCTGTGGGTTTTCTCCAGCAAGCTGCTAACAAGCCAAAATACAGGTGGAAAATGAATTGTGCTGTACATGTGTTGGCACAACTATGTAGCTGGTAGCAGTACCAGTACTGCTGGGGATGTTAGCAAAGGTTTTGAAATAATGTATGCAGGGACAAAAGTTTTTGGTAACTTACCTCTTGTCACTTGTGTCTTTGTGCTTTTAAAACAAATCTTAAAACACTAACTTCAGTCCTGTTTCTATTAATGTCTGTCTTTTTGTACTTTATTTCTCAAAATACTCATGAGACCTTTATAAATCTTACATAATTATATACTAATCATTCTCAAACTTTCAAAATGTTGTTCAGCTAATAATATTTCAGAATCGCTGGCAGAATCTGCAGCAGCCTATACTAAAGCAACAGCAAGGAAGTGTTTATTAGCGAAGGTAGAAGTGATTACTGGGGAGGAAGCTGAAAGTAACGTGTTGCAGGTAAGAAACCAATAAAGTAGAGGAGCTTTGAGTTTATGGGGATTTGGATGGATGTCCAGTGACTGCCCACCACCTGATTCCCTACAACTCAGCCATCCTCTGTCTCCACTCTACTTTACTTTGGGTATTTATTATCAGATTCTTACTTTGTTGTTTCTTAATTTCCTCCTTCTGCATAAATTTTAGTGTTTGGACCATCCAGTCAAATCTTAAGCATACTTTCCTGAATTAATAGCATTTGTTCTCCAAAACAATTATTTGAGGAAAATTCAAATGAACTAAATATTTTTAAATTCTTTAATTATTGTACCTCTGAAGATTTATTTTTTTGAAGCTCAGAATGTACTATTATGCCAGCAGTCTAGTCCCTTGTGTAGCAGAAACCATGAAACAGTACTGAGGAATTTGTCTTAAGGTACTTAACTGAATTAGTGATGTTTTAGGAGGACATTCGGTCATGACTTAAGGCTTCCTGATTTTAATCGTGATTTATTTAACATTGTAGCTATTTATTAACTTAAATATGCTTATTAACTTCAGTATGTCCTTAAGGAAAATGTGCAGGGTTTTAATGTAAAACTAGATGGTATATTACATTTTTTCTCCTTTCTTTATTCTCTAATTATAGGGTTTTTTCTTCAGATCTTAAGTTTCTCAGCACCTGAACTGCATTATTTTTTAAGGATTACTTTTTGCTTTTACAGACAAGCTTGTCTATTCTGACACCAAACAGATGCACTGTGTCAGTAACTAAGGAGTATCAGTAACACTTGTATTATCCTGCAAAACAATCTATAATGTTTGTCTTCTTGGGCTTCTTTTTACCAGACATGAATAGTCTTTAAATACTTGTTTTGGTCTGTTTCTGTATAATTCAGAAACTCCTGGATGCTTCATGTAATCAAGCAGGACACTGAAGGGATAAGTCCTGCTTCACTTAGGAAACCCATAACTTTTAGCAGTTGTGTACTTAATAGAGGACTGATCTGCATGGATGTTTTGTAACTTCACAGACCTCTTGCCTAAGGTCTACTCTTTGTTTTTTCTGCGAAATTTCATGCACTGGAATCCTGAAGGAGATTTGTACAGACAAAACTATGTTAATATTGCAGAAATGAAATATATGGAGCTAGGTGTTCTGTGGTGGAGAAAATGAGAGACAGTGAGGGAATGAAAATGGAAATATAGTCTCCACCTGGTGCATGCACCTGTGTGAGGAACTTGAGGGGTGATGGTTTCAAGTATGACACCTCAGTGCTGACAATGGAGGTGGATTAGAGAGGGGGATCTAGAGCTGTTTCTCAGGGCAAGAAAAAGGTAGTGTTTATGGGAAGCAGGAGGAGTCCTATCATTAGAAAGTACAAAAGGTGTATTTTTCTAAACTTATGAACCAGGAAGGCAGGAAAAATACCTCTTGTTTATTCATGACTTTCTGTGGGTCAGGCTTTATGAATTGGCTAACATTTGTGCATCCTTTCTTCCTTAATACAGGAAGAATTTTGCTTTGCTTTTGTTGTGCTGGGTCTTCCCAGCAACAAATACGACTCTGTGGTGCAAAGTGTATCTAAGACTTTGAGAAGAATTGACTAATTTAAGACTATTGATGACTCTTACGCAGTCTCTTATCACAATAAGTTTCCTCTGTGGAAGTTTGTACTTTATCTGAAAATTGTTCTTGTTACTTGATCTTGAACACAAGTATTCTTTAAGAATATATAGCTTCTGTTAATAAAAGCTTATGAAACCCAACAGATTTTGATGAATTTATTACAAAAGAGGATTTCCACAGCTATAAACAGTTTAAAATTCCAATCTGAAATCTGATTTTTTTTTTTTACCAGCTGTAGGTGACTGAATATGAAATATATTATTACTTCAATCAACCACTATGCTATAGAGATATTTTCTCTTACAGATACAGTGCAAGCTGTTTGTATTTGATAAAAACTCTCAGTCTTGGGTGGAAAGAGGTCGAGGACTTCTGAGACTCAATGATATGGCCTCGACAGATGATGGAACATTACAGTCTCGGCTGGGTAAGAGGAGTCAGGGGAAATGAGGTACTGGATGACAGTCAGTGCTGTTTTCATAGGATACTTCCGTGACACACAACAGCATCCAATTTAAGTCATGTCTTAACTACAGCAACTAAGAAACAGTTTGGACCTTTTCTCTTGCTTCAATTTATGACCATTTCCTCCAAAGAGGGCATCTTTTCATACCCTCCTGTTGTAACAAGGTTCGAGTTACTTTGTTCCCCATAAAAACAAGCTGTATTTAGTCACTAGAATATCTGACTAGAAATTTATGGTAACGTTCTTCAGATCTGGGCTATTTGCTTTTTAGGCCGGGGTGCTTGTGGCTGAGGAAGTCTCTTTGCACAATTGTTCAGACTGGCTGGAATGTGCATGAGCCGGAGATTATCAGCTCAGATCCAACCACTCCGTTTTGGTGTATTAAGACTTTGGACTAAATATCTGTAGACATGGCTGATAATCTTTAATAGCCTACATTCTGCTCATTAGCAATTGTGACAAGATTCCTGTTTTAGGGGCTTTCCCTTGATATTTGTTGTAAAGAGACCTGAACATTCACACAATAAAAAGCTGTTTTGAGCTTCCTGTTGTGTCTTTTTCCACCTAACTAATCTTCTATGTTCATTTTAGTGATGAGGACTCAGGGGAGTCTCAGGTTAATCTTAAATACCAAGCTCTGGGCTCAGATGCAGATTGATAAAGCCAGTGAGAAGAGTATCCGGATCACCGCCATGGATACAGAGGACCAGGGAGTTAAAGTTTTTCTTATATCAGTGAGTATGGTTCTTTGGTTACATCTTAACCTTCCTACTTCAATTGGTGCTTGTGAAGTTATAGTTGAGTTCCCATTTTTCTTTGCACCCTACCTTTTTACCACCACTCTCTTCCCAAAGACAAGGAGCTTGGCAGACTTTGCTTGAAAAGCCTTGCTAGTTGTGAAGCAATTCCATATAAAAGGCTGCCCTAGGAAACCAGATTGTCCAGTGTATTGACCCATGGAGTCATGGGATCTGTTACACACCTACTGAGACTATAACTCTAGTGTAAGATTAATGCAAATCATTTTTTACTATCAAGAGAAATAGGCATTTCATAGATTTCTGTGTAATAGCTTAATCGAAATTAAGACCTACCAGAATTTGTAGCATGGGAAAGCTGTCATTGTCTGTGTACATTGGAATTGGAACACTAAATATTTGTCAAGAGCGTTGTGTTAGTAGTTAAGGGTAACACATTTTAACTTTTATATTCTTTTAATATAGAGTATTCCAAGTAGTAGCAGGACAGAGAAAGTTATTTCTGTGCTTGCTAAATGGGGAAACAGCAATCTCAGTTAGAATTGTTAAACACTTGGGAGATAGTGATAACAGCAAGAGAAAGAAAGGGCTTTGTCTAATGTCTGCTAAGAGCACTTAGACTTGAAGTCTGAACACCTTCTTTTGACTTGCACTGATTCTACACCAGGGGTTGCTGAAGAACTAAGTGTTCTTATGGATCAGAAACTAGGAGAACAGTGACAACTGGTCAGCTTCCCTTGTGACATTCTGTTTGTAGGACTGGTATCTGGAGACCCAGAGTGGAACTTAATGATACTGAATATCCATCAGTGAACAAAAAGCAGTGAAATTAATGGATAACTTTTTTCTCAGCATTTTTGTAGATTTGAAAAATTTGAGTTAATCTGCGATCGGATTATTCACTCTAGATGTTAATATTGATTAAAAGTATCTTGTGTGGAATAATTTATTCACTACAGCTCATTGCAGGGGAATTTTGCAGATACAGAGGTGACAGATTTAAGTGACAGATGAGGAGGATGGAAACAGGTTTTTTTAAAGAATCTGAGAACTGGGATAGTTACCTTACAGTTAACTTGGGGTAATGGTAACAGTAGTTAATAAGAGGATTTAATTGATATAGTGTTTCATAGTGTTCTAAGAGAGTTCCCTTTTAAATAATGTCCACTAAATACTTAGTTCGATAGGTTTAAAAATTGATTCTTTTGAAGGCATGAAGTGGCCATTAACCTTAGAGTAGAGAAGATATATTCTTGGACAGGTTGTCACATTCTTTCCTGTGAAACAGTTGACCAATATAAAAGAATGGAAAAACATTTTTTTTTAAAAAATTGAATAATCACGTGCCTGACTGCATGTCCATTTTTGATTTTCTCATTGTATCTTACGTTGAGATTTTACGTCAGTGCATCATGAAACAATTAAGTGATTTGATTACGATTAACCAATATGTGAAGTTGAGTGATTGACAAACCTGGAAAAATCAACGCAGGACAAACCTTTCCATTAAAGATCTTTTTAGCATAAGCTTTTGGGGGGTGTTAGGAAAGCTGTGTGACTCCTGGGTGAAGAAGGCTGTATAAAATCAGCTAATACTGGTGATGTTAGCCAGAGGAAGGTGGTGCTGAGCAGAGAGGAATGTACTCTCACCATCAGAGTTTAGTATATCTGGCATCATGCTGTGTATGCTACAACTCATTCTGACCTAGATTGGAAAACTTTATATGAGAAAAATGAAAAGTAGATTGTGAAATTGGGCATGACTGGTGTGTATTATGACAGCAGTGTTTTATTCTGTTATAATTCCTTGCACTTTTTTCTTGTTTCTGAATATTAAAAAACTGTAGGCAAGCTCTAAAGATACAGGGCAGTTGTACGCTGCGTTACACCATCGGATCTTGGCCTTGAGGAGTAGAGTGGAACAAGAGCAAGAAGTCAAGAATGTAGTCCCTGAGCCAGAGGTAACGCAATCAAATGAGGAGGACAGTGATGACGATGTCATTGCGCCTTCAGGATCAGTTGGAAGTGGTAAGCAAGAAAGATAGTGGAGTTTCCTTTTTTCTATACATTTTTCTCTCATTCTTTAAGGCAGACTGTCTGCTCTGTAATGGGGTATTATAGCTGTACTTCTGGCCTGTCACTTCTCACAGGTGTTTGTGGAACAAGACTCGTTGCATGAATTGCCTTTTTGAATGCAACAGTTTCTTGCTACTTCTCCAAAAAGGCCCCTGTGCTGCTTCCATCTGAGTTACATGTCACCATTTAGCAGAGGTTATCTGTGCTTCAATAAGTTCTAGCTTTTGTTTACAGAATTTTTAAAGGGTCTTGAGTTTCATTTTTGCCTTCAACATGGCCAAGGCTTGCACTTAAAACTTGAGATAACTGTTTTGGGCGACTTTCAGCAGGCAGGATCCAGGCTGACCCTTGTGTGGAGTGCTATTTGGAAAGCAGAAGGTTTACAAAGAGACATGGAAAGAGAGTAATTTCACTGCACATGAGGAGACTATAATTTAAAAAAGCACTAGTCTTCAGTTTGAAGAAGGCTTCTGTACTCCTGACTCGAGAGTCATCTGTGCTTTGCTTTCCTATGGCCTAGAACATATCACCTTTGATAGACCAGTCCTCCTTCCCGAGTCACTGCAGGGATAAAAAAAGAAGGAATGAATACAAGCAAAAGCAGTGAGTGGATTGAAGAGGCTGGAAACTGAGCTTTTAGACTCTGGGATGCTACTGGGATCCCCAAACCAGACAATCAAGAACATAAAATTCTGCAGTGGGCAGAACTTAATTTGGAGAAGTACGGTGGGGGAGGGAGAACTCCACAGTTCCTCATATATCATCGAAATCCTCAATCTGAGACTTCTGTAGGCTTCTCAGGTTGGTTCTCTTATTTTAAGGCAAGAAACAAAAGATATTTCTTATGACAAAGAACTGCTTTGTTTGTTTCAGGTCCTAATGATGAAGGTGACGTGCAGAATGTTGGCAGCACATAGCAGATGTGAGCCGATCTGCTTGCAAGGCTGCTATGAACACCATCTTGCAGGCACCTCTGGATACCCCAGGCCAGCTATTATTTCAGGCAGTGTTGAAGGCTCCAGGACTTAAGAACTGTGCATCCCTGTTCTGTTTGTTTGGTTTTTTGGTCTGGATCAGTAGATTCCACACAAAAAAAGCAGACTTGGAAACTACCTGAATGTGGTTTGGGACGTGAAAGCTCATCATATTGATGAGCCAAAAAAAAACAAAAACAAAAAACCCCAACAAAAACACAACAACAAAAAAACCACACCCCAAATATTTCCCCTCATCCTTGTAATTGAAATGGCACATTACAGCTTGTCACAGCTTTTCATTGGGACCTTTTGACTGTTTCTTCAGTAGTTCATGTCTTGCAGGCCTCCGAGATAGAACTTTCCGACACGGTTCCAACTCGAATTCTGCTTTCATAACCCCTGCTCCCCCTTATGAGTTTCTGCCACGCGCAGGGAAACTGTGTCCTCACCAGTTCCTACACTCACTGACTGCCCTTTGGGGTTCTTTCTCTTTTTGGACTGCAGACGAGGCAGATTATGTTTTTACCTTTTAATCCCAGCGTAGGTTGTGGACACCGTTGTTCCCTGTCTAGTGGGTTTGTAAACAGAGAGAAACAAAACATTGTGGTTCACCAGAAAAGCTTTTTTTTTTTTTTAATGCAGTAATAAGAGACTTTAAAGTCCACAGGATGTTTTGCTAACTCCTTTTCTTTCTTCCCATTTCATTATTATTATTTGGGGATTTATATTGTGGTGATACTTTTTTATTTTAGTTTTTCAATAAGATGCTCTTGTGTGTTGAAAAAGTGAAACTATTGTTTTGTACTGTTCTTTTCTGTTACTATTTAAGGGAGAGCTAAGCCACTATATATAATAGATGTTCCATACAATTTTTCTTAGAAAATTATATGTTTCTGTGGCTACAGTAAAGTGTAGGAGGCATACAGGTTACACCTTCAGAAAAGTTGATGAGGAAACAGCCGTTAGCCCTTGGAAGAATAAAATAGGCTCATGTAATGAGCTCCGTCAGCCATGAAATAAATCTGTATAGTAAAGCAACTCTCATTTAATGGCTTGATTCAACAAGCCATTTAAGCACTTGCCTGACTTAACTACATGTGAATAATCTTACTGAAGTCAATGCAACTATTCATGCTTAAAGTTGAGTACATTTTTAAATATCTTGCTGAATTAACAGCCTTAAATAGAAAATTAACTTCTAACCCTTCCTGTCCGTGTTCGGTTTCCTGAAGTCCTGCAGCATGAAGAAAAAGGTAATATTGCCAGCTTTGAATAGTTTGGGCTGAAGGATATTGTATTCTGTTCCACCAAAATAAAAGCAAGAATGTGTTTTCCTGTGTGTAATTCTGAACTACTCCTACTGTAACCATAACTCACTTTGGATGTTTCCTAATCATTTGGGCCTTTTGTGTGAAAGCTGAGTTTTATTTTGTTATTAAAACATATGGTATATTCTTGTCCAGCAAAGTTGAAATTTGGTAGTCACTTAGAACAGTGACCAGGTCACTTTCCCTATAAATTCCCCAAACTGTTCTATTTCCTTTAGAAATCATGTACTGATAGATAATTTCTCACTTGCTTGCTCTTTCTCCTGCAGGCTAAGGAGACCTAAAATGCACCCTTTAAAAGAAAATTAAAGGGGAGGAAGCATTTAATGTAGCAGGAATTGAAAACTAAAACCCAGGTTGTAGCACGAAAGCAACTTTGAAATTATTCAAATAGCAAAACAGTCCTTATTGCCTCTATTTTAATGAAACACACTTTTCTTCACTGGGAGTCAAACACGTTTAATTTCCCCGTTGTCCGTTGTTAACCATTGTTGGAGACTTAAGCTTTTGGGGCAGGGGGGTGCTTTGCTTTTCCTGATAGCACGTTGAAGGAATGTCTTGGATTACTGGTCCAGGGAGTGAAAAGGACTAATGATTAGCTGTGCCACTGCATTTGTGATTTCTCCAGATTGTCTGTTCATGCCTTTTTGTGTTTTGTTTTGGTTTTTTCCTTAAAGTTATGGGGTTTTTTTATCATGCATAAACCTGTTGATGCACCCCTTCCCATGCAGCTCACTCACAGAAGCCCAGCAGACTTCCTGCATCACAAGGTCTGGGGAATTGCTGTATTTTCAAATAACTGATCTGCATTTTGGATCTTTTTACACTGAAATACTCAGATTTAAACTATTATTTTCAAATAACCTCCCAGCATAAAGCTGCTTGTTGTCAGCATAAAGAAAATGAATAAGGTGTCTTGGTCAGCAGGGCCTGCTTGTCGAGATGCAGGTGTTATTTCCTGATCCCAAACTCCACAAGATCTGTGCACAGTCTCCCTTTGAGGTGTTTTACCTAAAATAAAATTGATGATGCATGAAGATTCAGAAGAATGGAATCGGTGTGCTTGCTTTGATGGGGTTTAGTGGTGATACTCAATCACCTACACCATTCTAAAAAAAACCTGGCCATTATTTACTGATACAAATTTTATTTCAGCTGGAAGCTTTGCATATGTGTTTATAGTGAAGAGGAAAATACCAGTGTGAACCACTGACTAACAGAATTGGCTGTAGATTGAGTTCAGGCCCTGCCTCAGGAGATGTGGAAACTGCATTAAAACTTCTATCAGCAAACAAGCCCCACCAAGCCCTGCATTGTAGTCCCTGTGCTGGGCAGTGGCTGTTTCAAGGGAGGCTGATGATAAGGTTTGCCTTCTTACAACAGTCTTCCCCTTTCACCACCCTCCTGCTGCATCTTTGCTCTGAGGTCTGTTCAAAACATACAGCTGTTGTCAACAATTCCTGTAGATCTTCTTGTGGCTCCGGACTGATGTGGGCATAGCCTTTCAGATTTTCCAGGGGAGGGTAAAAACAAGCAAACAAAAAACAAACTGAAAAGGTGAATAAAGTTGAGCACATCTCATGGGGCCAGGGGAGGGTAAAAACAAGCAAACAAAAAAAAAACAAACTGAAAAGGTTAATAAAGTTGAGCACATCTCATGGGCAGAATGTTGCAAGAATGGTGGTGTTACTAAAACCAGAAGCAAACCTCTTATCCATAAAATTAAAAATAAAATTACATCCACGTGAAATACAAGCATTAAGGTAAGAAAATGTGTAATTACAACATCTTTCTGTAGTCCAGTTCCCAGTGCGTGATGCACTACTCAGAGAAGACAGGGCAAGGAAAGATCTAAATAAACTAGTCCACTGGAACTAGGCTGGGCAGGTGTCCAGATTGTTAGTGGCCTGCAGGAATAAAACCCCCAAACTCCCACCGACTCCCCCTGTTCCCAGTCACTGAGGTGTCAGTTCTATCGCTGCTGTTCAATCACTGTTCCTCACGCGTCCCACTCTGCAGTTTGACTGGCCTCTTGTTCTCCCAGTGGGTGTAGAAAATGGTTTATTTCCTTTCTAGAAACATGTTACATATTTGAAAATTTACCATGTTTCCCCGTAATCTTATCTAGTTTTAGGAATTCCAATTATGATAATTGCCATAATTTGTCATGCAAGATTTCATTAAACTGACTTTTCACTGTGTGCTTTTCTCCCCTGGTTCTTTGGTCTTTCTGTGCACTGATTTGCTTAAACTGAACTCTTAGAAACTGAATCCATTATATGGGTAGCAGATAAATTCAGACAATACCCTCCAAATATTTTAATTTTCTAGGGTGATTTCCCCCCCCTGTGTAGATTAGCACAGAGCAACAGAGGTGCCAAGAGAATTGCTAAACTGGATGCTTTAAGTCAATTTTAATTCCTGTTTCTGAGGTTATGTTACAGGTATCTTGCAAAGAAATGCTCCAAGATAATGTCTGTAAATAAAAGTCTCTCATTTAAAGATGGCATTGAGAGTTCCCTTTTGACTACCTCTTTTTAAGGGATTAAAGATACAAAAGCTGAATTTGTCATCACACACTGGTAATTCTGGTGCTGGGGTTTGGCAATGAATGTCTTTTCTAATCTGTGAATTGAATGTGGGGTATAATTAAACCAGCCATCCCTTCAGCTTTTAATGAAACCTAGGACCAGGAAAGTATTTGATGTCCTCCTCTTCAGGAGACCAGGAGCTTTCAGTCCAGCTCTCAGCTGGAGCACATCTGCTGCTGGTAACTGTTATCTGAGCAGTCTGTGCCAAGCTCAATCTGCACTAACTGTGCATGTGGGAAAAGCTTTTTATATCAACCACTGGAAGTCGATCACTTGTAGTCCCTTTTGCAGACAAGATGTGATTCCTGTTTTGGCAGGTTCAAAGCCCGAGGTAGAAGCAGATAGGAGGTCTATTGACTAAGGCTGTACAAAAAGAGGGGAGGATGGGGAAATGTTCTGAATGTGACTTGCTGGTGGGTGGTTCTGTCCTCATTTCCAAAAAAAAGTTTCAGAGGTAGAAGGAAGCCAAGTTATTTGCAACTTGTAGCAGGAGGGCGAGTCGCTCCCCCCATTTAACAGTTAAGGGAACTCCTAGTTTCTGTATTAGCTGACTGGTTTGTAGCCATAGTCTACAGTTAATAGTAAAATATTTGGAGTCAAGTTGAATGTTTTAAGAGCAATTTTACATACCTAGAATGATTTATATGTTGCTTTCACTGGAACTTGCCTGTTAATAGTAAGATAAGTTACATCAGTTCTCTAATGAGCACTAATTGCCTAGGAAGTGTCTTGCAGCATTGGGAAGCCTCAGGACAGGCTTTGAAAACCAAACCATAGCAGCAGTGTGGTGTGGCAGTCCCTGAGGCTGACTGATCTGTAGGTAAGGCAAGTTAAGAGCTGCACAAAACGGAGTGACGTGTCTTTCAGCCACGGGCTTTGTACCTGACTGTGGGATGTTGGGAAGAGTCTTGGTCCCACCAAGACTCCTTCCCCACTCTGGCAGACTGAGCTGTTCCTAGATTTGCAGTTACACAAAATCAAGTAAAAAAATTGGATTTAAAAAAAACTTGAGAAATAATAATCTTATTTTAGCTCTCTTGGTATGTGTAAGCAATTTATTTCGATATGAGAATACTTTGGTAGTGTCCAGTTATTTGTCATAAATACTTTTATAATGTTTATGGATTCACAGGGCAAAGCTAGAAAGCACGTTGGCCTATTGATGGTTAGCTGTACATTGACAAGGAAAAGTTGATTCAAATAATGAATGTGTCTTTGGTTGTCTGTGGAAGGAGCAGTATGAGCTCACTGCAGGTAATAGAATGGCTTTGACAGCTGCTTAAAGCCTAGAAGGCTCTTTATGACTTAATGGTGCAGAGTCTTCTATGCAAGACTCTGTGACTTCCATGTGTTTATAGCGGGGAAGGTTTTCTGGTTCTGCCATCTGTAACATCCTTGGACGTGCTTGGAAAGGACGTGGCAGCAGGATTAAAGCTGGAAATGGCTTCCTTCCCTCAACTGCATTTGGTTTTGAATTTGTAAGAAAAGCCACGTTTTTGGGGCACAGAGGAAGCCGGGCAGTGGCCCTGCTGCTGGATACAAGGAGGAGTGACTCCCTGTACCAGCTCATTCCAAAACTGCCACTGGAGACAGACAGCTTTGCAATGTCTTCTGGTGACTTGTCTGCCTTAAGGCAGCAAACCTCTGGTGTCCCCAGGCCAGGTCTGAGCCACGGATCCTCATCCTCCCTCCTGCCCGGGCTCCAGCAGCGACCCGCATGGAAGGAGAGTAGTTCCAAGCACTGGTAACAAACAGCTCTTTTCTTGGGATAACGGGGTGGAGCAGCTCCCATCCACCTCCAGCTGCTCTGAGCTCCTATCCCAGGAAAGGGGTGTCATGGGGGACTCCAGCATAATTGGGAAATGTGCAAATAAAGTATTTAATAAGCTTTTCACAAAGAGAGAAAGCGTGAGCTGAGCCTCAGTCCAGTTACACCCTTTTTCCCTTTGGCTGTTATTTTAACTGGAAGAGGACACTGAGAAAGCACCAGAGTGAGTTGTTGAATGTTTTTATTAAGACACACTGTATTGCAGGCATTTATTTTTTTAGTTGTTCTCAGTTTGCTGAGTGTGTCACAACATCTTTATTATTTTGGAAGGAAAAAATGGAGCAACAAGTGTTAGGAGTACACAGAGACGCCCAGAGAACTAGAATAGAGTCCTTGAAAATTCGTAACAAGTAATCCAAGTACTATTTAGCTACAGCTACTACACCAAAAAGCCCACCCCCCCCCCGCAGGGAAACAGCCCCCAGCCCCGCACAACCCAGCCAGCGCTGGAAACGTGGAGGCCGGGGGTATGGCGGTGTCTGTTCAGGTTACACCCGAGAGCAGCTTCAGAGCCAGGGGCTGGCTGTGAGCTGGAAACACGAACGCGATTCCTCTGCTAACGGGTTTCTGCGGGTGCGCTGCAGCCGGATCGCGACAGCCGACCCGGGACAG
>NW_010290408.1:50966-52803 GCF_000700745.2 Antrostomus carolinensis | reverse complement strand
GGGTGGTGAGCAACTGTACTGTGTATCACTCTTTTGCATACTTTGTAATTGTTATTATTTTTTCTACTATTTTAATATCAGTATTATTTTAAGTTTTCTTTTCTTTATATTATTAAATTTTTCTTATCTCAGCCTATGAGTCTCCTTATCCTTGCCCCTCAATCCTCTCCCCTATCCCCTGGGGGTGGGGAGGGGAAGTGGATGAACAGCTGTGCTGGCTGGTAGCCAAGGGCCAGCCCAGTGGAACACTGGATACTAACTCTGTTTTGCAAATATATTCATGTATTAGCGCATGGAGAACAGTCTATATCAATAATGTGATATTATTGAACACCACATCACATTCAAGTTTTGTTTTCTTTTGGTGACAGAGCTAGAACTGTTGGCTATGGGGCCTGCGTGATTAATATCTCCATCTAAATACGTGTATAAAACAAAAAATAGTCTGTTTCTACAATATTTGCCAATAATTTGCTAGTCTTTTACATAGATTGCTGAAAACCCAAACAATTCAAAATAAATTTGTGGTTATGCAATTCATTGCTGGTCAGGAGAAGGAGAAACTGTAAATATAAAAGTGAATTTAAAAATTATGGTTTTCATACCATAATGGTTTGTGTATATATGGTTTTATATATATATGTGTACATGCACACTACTGTGAACTACTGCTTAGAGCTGGGACTGTTCTTTTATAAGTTCATTATGGCTGAGCAATAACCAACTCCCTTGAGTAAACAAATGGAGACAAACACAAGCTTTTGGTGAGCAGCAAAGTCCAGCTGCGTGTTCACCCATCGGCTATGAGGATGAGAACAGATTTGTGGTACAGAGCAGTAACAAAGGCAACCCTGAAGCAGGGCCATGGCTGAATCTGTCTCCCTGCTTTTAGTGCATGGGGGAGATCTGAAAGCTGCTTCTGTTGTGACAAGAAAGGATGAGTTACTAATGTTGTGTCAAGGGAGCCAGGACTAATGAGGAATTACAATTTTGTTAATGAGCCCTGGAAAAATTTTTTCCTGGCAGATTAGTGCTTTCTGAAGAGCAAAATCTGAACCTTTTGGTCTGCATTGCTGGAATGTTCTGACTGACCGCTGTGCCCAAGATTGTCACATCCAAAGTCCTCTGTGCCCCAAAATCCTTTCTAAATAGACAAGTGAATTACCTATAGTCTATCTTTGGAAGCGATCCCAGTGAGCATGTGCAATATTTCTCCCATATGGATCTTTTCTCTTGCAAGAAGGCAAGAAGTCTGTCCTGTGCTGGTTCAAAATGTGGAGCTCAATAGCCCATTATTTGTATACAGGTAAAATGGAAGGCTACAGAATTCATTAGACAGCTTGTTTCTGCTTTACTTCCTAATTAATAAGGTGATAAAATCACCTAGTATGATAGTTCAAATAAGTAAGACCATGGATAACAGTGATTCCAAGTCCTAAAAGGATTAAATGAGCTGTGCTCTCCTACAACAAAATGGGGTAGTCTCTGCCAACAGTTACACTCTTGCAGTTGCTTGGAAGCCAGAAGAACTGTGTGATGTTACTGCCACCAAGTTTAACCCATTGTATATAATTCATACAGGAATTTTCAGATAATGGCTAAATATCTCAGATGGAGTAAATCCACAAAGCTCCATAGAAGCCAAGAGACTTGAACAGTTTTACACCCCATAGGAATGCTGGTGGCAATGTTTCAAATGAAGGGAAGGATGATGCCTGCACTTGGAAAAGGCTGAGATAACACACTCAATGGAGATGTGCAAAGGTTCTGCTCCAGACAAAATTTCTCCTCTCCTCTCCTCTCCTCTCCTCTCCTCTCCTCTCCTCTCCTCTCCTCT
>NW_010290408.1:43045-50842 GCF_000700745.2 Antrostomus carolinensis | reverse complement strand
CCTTCTCCCCTCTCCTCCCCTCTCTTTCCCTCTCTCTTTCTAGATTCTTTCCATTATTTCAATTCAAAATTGTTATAAAGAAGAAAGAAATTAAGCAAGAAACAGGGCCATGGGCTGTACAGTAAGCAGCAAGCTACCACACAATGAATCCCTCATTTGCATTTCTACAGAGTCTTTACCCATAACATCTCAAAGCCATTTTCTATGACAGGTGTATGAAGGGACACAACATCTCTCTGAGGTTTTATTAACACTGTTTTAAACCTGCATAAAGACACATAAAGTTCCGGCTACAGCCTATATATTAAAGTATCAGCATGATGTTCTCCAGTGGCTCTCCTTTGTATCTAGTCTTCTCTGTGGCTGATTTGGATCTAAATACTAATCTGCTTGTGTCATGTGGGGTTCATCATACTCTAGACACCTCAAAATTAGGCATTTAAGACAAATGTATTATTCCTGATGCCCCTGCAGTCAAAGAAGAGATTCCACCAATCTTAAGATAGATATTGGTTATCTAAGATTTGTAGTGTGAATTGCCCACAGGAGCTTTTTCTTTAAAAAAAAAAAGAAAAAAAAATAACTACAGATTGAGCTTTAGACAGTCAGCTTAGATTTGCGGTGCACATAATAACTGAGGCAGCCAACATACTAAAACTCATTATTCAATGTCTTTATGATGCCCATCCTCTAAATCTGGGAATAAATTTCATAATACAAAACTTCAGCTTCATACTACCTTTTGATCATTGATTTTCAGCATGCTGTGATTGCATTCTTTCTCTTCACTTCCTTGGCAAAATGAGAAAAAACAATCTGAAAGTCCAGTGTCTCAGGAACACCAGTAGTTCTATTTTATAAACACTGGGGCAGTTTTCAGATCAAATGGCGACAGTAACAAGACTGACTGCAAAACACTGTAGACGAATGTGCTACAGCCTGAATATGTATTAGTTTTTTAGCACAGGTACTGGCACCTCTATTTATATGAAATTAGTTATGGATAAAAGCCATGCAAGTCATTAAACAGAAAATAAGATCCATAATGCAAAGTTGCATAGGACTGAGTTGGTAAATTCTGCAATCTCACTTCTGTAAGGTGACCATTTTAACCAAATTTGTAAGGCAATGGAGGAAAAAATAAAAAAAGTGGTGTTTCAGAGATTGACTCAGCTGAATGAATCAAATAACATATATTATTTATTGCAGCTCTTCATTTGAGGAAATGTATTACTCAGCCTGTGCTCCCTTCTTCTCTATTTGTTGTATTCCCTTCTCGATTTCTTCAACATATTTTAGACATTTAGATGTGAATTTCAGTACCTTTCTTTTACATAGTATGTTTCATCATGCCGGAGTACTTCACGAATTTAAGAATGGTATATAGAAATTTTTAGCCAGGTTGCAAGTTGGCTTTTCTTACACATGCAGGGACAGACTTTCCCCCTGAGCATCTCTCCTTCCAGCTGTAATCCATACAACCCTCTGACTGCAAAGAACATTATGCAGAAATACCACCTGGTCAAAGAAGTGGCCAGAAAGAGGAAATGTCATTGCATGCTGCTTTATTTGACATCAAGTGAGTACTTCCTGCACAGGAGAACATATGAACAGTTATCTTTGCTCTATACTGGCATATTTTCTCTTTAAACCAGCTCACCCAAAAAAAACCCCAAATCACATATATATCTGTATATATATGCATGTGTATATATATATCTACATACAGGTATGTGTACTTTCTTCTAAGAATCATTTGAAATTAAAAAAAATAATAAAATACTAGAGAACTTTCCAATAAGGTCTGCTGTCAATAATGCATAGCAGCAATACACAGTAGTTTAGGAAGAGAGTTTTCATTTTTTGTTGAAACAATCAGGAAGGATTTTAGAGAGGTGAAATGTAATTACCTCTTACAAACTGGATAACAATGCTTTCATTAATTTCATTTTAATGTTGTCTTTCATTACAGCAGCTCTGCAGAGTGTTGCAGGTGTATATTTTTGAATTACCCACTGGCTGGAAAACATAATTTATAATCTTATAAGTTTAACCTAAACCAAAACGAACAATACATATAAGCTTATAGACTTGGAGAGGTTTGAGCCTTTCAGTGTTGAATAAGTGAATTAGTTCTGTTGGCGAAGAAGTGCTTTCAGTGCTCATTAAAGGCACATCTAAAAGCAGAGAATATTCAGGAGATTATATGTGTATATAATGTGTTATTCACACAGTTTCTCTGACAGAGAATTTGGATATTTCCTGTTGTATATCCCATTGATCAGCATCAACTGAAAAAAGAAAAACCAACCAACCAACAAACAAATTCTTCATGGAAATGAACTTTTTGAATTCTTGAGGGAAATATTTGTTGCATTTGAGGGTATGTATTTGTGTAGCTAGAGCTTTTACATGCATGATGCGTAAGCCAGTTTTCAAGGCAGAAAAATTGGCTTTCTTTTCATCTGCAAAACTAAAATGAAATGCATGTCAGCTTGAAAAATAAATAGATGGCTCAAAGACAGTGCTACCACTGGCTGACTGTGAATTCTCTCTGCTAAGAACATTGCTTTTCTTGGTGAGATTTAGGGAGGAAATGTCCATTTATGCCACTAGGATTTACATGTCTAAAATGCTTGTTGACATGTACAAAATACAAACTGACTAAAAACTAAATGCAGCGATGAGGTTCTATGCCATAGGATTAAAGTAATGGGAGCAATCTGAATGGAAAGCATCTGAGGCATTTTGGGGCCAGCTGTCTGTAGATTGCCCCTTCTGTGCTAAGGTACTGCGTGGTCTCTGCTTCACTGCGTCATGCTGTAGCCATGCTACAAAGGCAAAGCTGAAAGCCAATATTCAAATGAAGCCTGAAACCGAAATACTATTTTTCTCCATTAGAGGGTGGTCCCTCCTCATCATGGTTCAATTCCACTGGCAGCAGGAGAAGACCTGCAATGCAGTCAGCTGCGTTGTAGATGGCACATGAATCTGCATCCTTCCTTCTCATGCCTTATTGTTCCTTCTGAACACTACAATTAAAGGAAACAAGTGTATGTGGCCACAGGCCAAGTATGCACACACATACATGCAGTACCTGTCTTCATGCATAAGTTAAGTATGCACACAAATGAGAGCACCTGCACATGCATGTATTTGTACCAATAGGGCAGCTTAAAAACAGCTTACAGCTTTGCCATAGCAGCTGGAGCGAAAGGAACTGAATTCACCATTGCACAATTATTCTTCTGTCCATAACATCTAGTTAATTTCAGCCATGCTAATGAACTGTATATATTTTTAAAAACATGCAGCATATGCATATATGTGCACACAAATAATGTCTTAGAAAAAAAACATTTACATTAAGCTAAAGTTGTGATTAGGATTTTTAAAAGCCACAAAATGCCATAATGCTACTTGCCAAACAAATCTTTCTGCACTCTCATGTGCCTCTGAACAATATAAAAAGCTTTTCACAATATGATTGCATTCATTATTGTAATAACCTAATTCCATGCAGGCAACTCTATTCATTCTGTGTGTTTTCAAGATTATATATACACGGAGTAGGATTCTGCAATGTCTTTTTACAGCTCAAAGTTAATAATAAGAAAAAAAATTTCAACAGAATTTCCTACTGTACAACATATTATGGAATAAGTATTGCAATGAAATGTAAGAAAGAATTGCTGTTGGCATAATGAAACCACTTACACTTTGTATTTCATTAGCTTAATAGTAGTGAACTGTCTCATTCACAGCATTGCCTGTTATGAATTGTACATGACATACAAAATCCACAGAAAATGCCTTTGAAGATTTTTTTTTTTTTTTTTTTTTTGTGGTAAAAGCCCTAGAATCCCCTTGAATAAGGGCAAAAATAGAGGGAGATGATTCCCAAAATAAGGCTGGATACTGAGCATCCATGAAAGCAGACTGTTAAAACAGATGAAGATGGAAGTGCAGGGCAAAAACGTATCTGTTTTAAATTGACATTACTTCATTAAAGGCACTCCTAACTAGCAGAGAGTTTGATCCCTCACCACAGCCTGCGCCTATGAACATGTTTAATTATGCAAAGGTAACCTGGCAATGGAATCAGTGAAATAGTGAAATGTTTCATATTATACACATATTTAAATACTTCTGATCAGAAGTTTAGTATTTGTCCTCTCCCAGAAACAAGCTTAATTCCTAAGCAAAGAGATCTATTTTCTGAATGTCATTTTTGCTGTCTAGTCTATATCATATGGTTTCAAGTTCTAGGAGTATGTCCCCCTTTGAACATCTACGTATAAGGATTTTTCACAAGATTGTCATAATCACCTCACCTACAAACAGAGAAGCAAATGTCAAAGGTTTTGTTATGTTTAAAAACAGAAAAGATACCAATGGAAAATAGACATTTATTTTATCACTCTCTCTCTTTATTATTTTCCCTCATGTTAATGCTAAAAGAGACCACTGTATATGAAATATTTTCTAGATCCCTGGAAGAAAAATAAACAACAGACATACATTTGGCTCACTAATTCTGTATGGTCAAATTTTGAGAAGTAAAGCAATCCTTTCAAGATTGTTATTCAGCCTTCAGATTTCAAAGGTGCACAGTTACAGGCTGGCTATCCATCAGCTCAGCCTGACTGTGAGTCTCAAACCTAACAAGACTGCACTTTAGAAATAGCACATGACGATTTCCTTGTAGAGGCTACCACACAGTAGCAATAATTTGTGAGCAATGTAGATCTGCACAGTGCGTGCAACAAAACAATTTATGCAGTAGAAGTGTAGAGCACTGATCTTATTAGAATAAGGCCATTCTTATTCAGGGAAAGACTCAGACAGCTGTTGTATGGACAAAGCTTAATATTCCTTCATTTCCCATACAAGCCTATTTTTAAAGCCCACAATGTCCCCAGTCTGCTGAGTTACATTTAAAACTACCTGGAGAGCTTTTTCACGCAGAGCTTGTGTTACTCATTCTACATATGGTGTGAAGTTCACAGATGAGAAATGTAAGTGCCTAAAATAAATACTACATGAACCCTGAGATGTGTGAGGGCCCTTGGGAGTTCAGCAAATGAAATGCCTATCAGTCTCTGACACAGCAGACGCTCCCTACAATTGGCAGCTTCATGCTTCATTATGCATGGATCAGATATATAGGTATGGCCCCAGGCAAACTCCCTGGTTTAATGGAGAGGTGCATGCTGGGGAAAGGCAAATGTCATTTGTCCATGAATTTGAAAGATGAGGGGAAAAGGGGAATAGAGTTGATTAATCAAATGTATGAGGGGTTTATTTTGTACCATTTATTCTAGAGTTTCTTCACTGAGAGTTATTTCCAGCATTATATGTATTGCACCTTTTATGTTTTGTGGATTTGACGATGTTTAAAAATGAAGTTATTCTTGTCCACCCAGCTGAACAGGCCCACAATAAATAACAAGCAGTGAGGTTTGTTACCTGCAGGAAGAAATAAAATAAAGATAAATTTTTTGCTGCCTTTTGTAATCCTTGGGATATACCCCATGTTCACAGCACAAGGCCAGCAGACAGTCTTACTGAAATGTTGCAGATTCTGTTAAACATCATTAAACATAACAAGCTGATTTAGTGAATAAAAGCTATTCTAGAGACTCAACTATTGCAGGATGTTAGTCACAGGTATTGCCTCTACAGAAAAAGAAAAAAAAAAAAAGAATTTTTTTTTAAGAAACACAACTGTTTGCTTCCCATACATGTTATTCTAATTAAAAGAAACAGTGAAAACAGCAAATCCATCCAGATCCACAATTAAATGAGGTGGAAGGGAGAAGAGGGAAAGAATAAAGGAGAAACTCATTACTGACAATCTCTTAAGAAAGCAAAATGGCTTAAAATATTTATGGGAAAAGAAACTGTATTTCGTCATTCCTGAGAAAATTATGAGCCCGAGGGATCAACTGAGAAAAAGTGCTATGAGTATTGGTGTGTCTTAATGAAAACCCTTCTTTCCTCCTGCAGCATTTTCATTCTGAGATTTCAATCACGATATGTTGTGTTGCTTAAGCTTTAAAATACCATTGTAAAGCTTTTTTCCCCACCATGCCAGTAACAATCATGACAAATTTTCTTTGGGGTCATTTACATATATACATACATAAATACATATATACACACACACACATTTATATACTTACTTACATACATATCTATCTACCTCTCTGTGTGTGTGCATCTTTTTCACTGCAAACATTCCACAGAAGAATAGCATGGAATAGTGTGAAGTCTAAAACAGGGATGAAAATAAAGTAAACCAAGTCTTCAAAACTGAGAGACTTAAGAAGATAAGCCTTCAGCAGCTGTAAAAAATAGAGTGGCAGAGAAAGAAAAAGAAAAAGAATGCCACTAATGTCTCTCAATGCTCTTTCCGTGTGTTCAGACAAGTTATGGCAAGGAATGTAAAACTTGAATCTAAAGAAAGTGCATCTGGTGGAGATTAAAAAGGATAAAGAGAGGAAAATCAGTTTGATGTACACTTCAAAATGCTGCTCATAATATAGTTTGTTCTATTACTTGAAAAGAGGATATCACTGTTCTTTTATGTCTAGTTTTTAATCCTATGCTTTTAAAGTATCTTTTATTTGCTCCTATTTGAGGTGAATTGCCTCACTTCAGACCTTAAATCTAGTTTGAGGATTTTGACTTTAGAGTGGCTTCCTTTGAATATTCTTCTGAAGTTATATTTTATCCTCCATTTTACCAGTTCTCAGGTTTTACTGGGTAGTTGTGAATATGTGATCTGCAGTGAGAATCACCTGCAGGCTCATGAAGGCACGTTTCATACTAAAGCTGCCCAGGTGTTGTGTCAGGACAGAGGTATTTTCTCAAGCTTGCTGAATTGTAAACATGAATATAGTTACACAGTCATGTAAACACAAACCTCACCTTACTGCTATTTTTATATCCCACATCATGACTCTGTCATTAGCTGCTGCAAAAATTGCCACCCTAATTTTGATCAATTTTGGAGCTTGTTAGAATTTAGAAATTGAACTTCACTAATTATGAACCAATAAATCCCTTTGAAATAAATTAGAATATTTATCTGTTAGTAAACTACTTAGTATTTTATTAACAAGATGATAGAAAGAATGAAAAAAATTAACTTCTGCTGGCACATCAGTCAATGAAGATCATGAAACTGAAGTCAAGGGGCAAGAAACCACAAGCAAAACATAACAATCTTAATGGGATGCAGGAAATACTTGCAACAAAACCTTAAACTCCCTTGGACTCTGGTGGACCTTGGGTATGTTACAATTTTTCATAAAAATTAAGAGGAAATTGTGAGTTTTCTTTTCAGGACTTTGTGTCCAACTGATGTGGGAGGTCTTTATGAACAGTTCCAATATTTTTTATTCTGTGTTTTAACATCACTTTACTTGGTGAGGTATTGACAGATGATCGATGCCTGTAGTTCAGAGACACAGATAATAAAACATTAAGAGAAAATATGAAGTCACTGAGGCATGACCATCTGCGACTTGGTGCTTCTCACTGAATTCATTTGTAAGTTCAAAATTCAAGATATACACATGTATTGGATATGATTCTCATTCACATTCAATCAGAGTGGTGCTTGTCTTTCAAGTAGACATAAATGGAATTGAATTCAAAATAAAATCACTTTACACTGCCAAAATGATATAAACCAGCCTCAGTTAAAAGAAAATTCAAGCTCTTAGAAAAATAAAATAAAGTAAAATAAAATAAAATAAAATTAAATTAAAATAAAATAAAATAAAATAA
>NW_010290408.1:30374-43016 GCF_000700745.2 Antrostomus carolinensis | reverse complement strand
ATAAAATAAAATAAAATAAAATAAATAAAAAAATATCATTATTGTTATTATTTTAACTGAACCCCCTCACCCCCCAAAAAAAACCTATCTGTAGTCACTCAGACTCCTTCAGTATGTTTCAATTCACAGACATATATATTAGTAGTGTACAAATCTCATTAATGAAGGGAAAAAGCATAGATATTTCTGGGCTATACAAGGTACCTGATCCGGTTCAGACAATCATCTCTATCAGACATTTAGTTAATGGCCAAGAACAGGATAAATGATATTTTTCATATATTTTAGAATTCTTGCTAGTAGAATAAAATGACCACTTAATATTTAATCTATGTTTTATACAACAATATTCTTCCCAAATGTTCCAGTTTTGTGGACACAGTCTTTTCTTTCATAGCAGACAGATTAGCTGAAATGCTTTGTTCAAGTGGACAAACAACAAGACACAGTCACCCATGACATATACAACTCAGCAGTTTTACAAATTTTAATAGAGATGACATTAAGACAATGAGAGTTGATTTGTGGAACAACACAAGGCCTTTTTAACTCCTAGGCTGCTACAACTAGTTCTCCTCTTCGCATCTCTTAATGATAGAAAGTAATTTGACTTCTCCCTCTAGTACAGAAAGCCTCAGTTTTAGGTACCTGTAAGACTCAATCACGTATATGAAAAGATCGTGTCCTGCAGATAAAGTGCTCTTAATCCTTATTGATTCTTTAAGAAAAGCCCAAATTTGGTAAAAAAATGCAGACTCCCAGTTTGATAAATTTTAACCATGACTCTGGCAGAAAATGTTTGAATAGATTGTCCCATCTTGCAGAGAAATTTGGGTTTTGTCCCTGCTTTATGTCCTTTCTGCATGCAATACTTCTCTTATTATCTTCTTCCACTGTCCTTGAAAATATTTTTCTTTTTTTTTTTTCCTCACTCCTGCTTTTTTCCTTGAGTTTTTGAGCACTGCTTGTTCAGACGGATGCATATGACTGCCATTGGAAACTGAAATGAAGGATGGTTACACGTTAACCAGAGCACCCTTCTCGCTCTGTGCTTCACATGCAGCAGCAGCAAGTGATTAATGGAGTGACTGGAAAGGAAGTTTCTGCGGATGAGTGAAACCATCTTGTGTTGCTATCAGGATCCAGGGAAAGAAGCAGGAAAACATCCACATATATTTACATCTCTCTGTTCTGCCTCAAACATTTACTGAGTACCCCTTGCCTCAGTTTACCTCTATTCATTATTTTCACTCTCTCCTAATCTCACTTCTCCTTCAAACACCTGCTTTTTTTCTACCCCTTTCATAACCTTTAAACTTTGTTGCTGCCCCCCCGGAGTGCAGATACCATATGATGAGGTGTTGGAAAGCTTTCTTTTGTCCATGAGCCGACTGCAAGCACTAACTAGGGAAAGTCCATAACCCTTTTGTTGTGAATGCTCTTGGTTTAGGGCACAATATAATTATTCTGCTTGTGCAATTGCTTTATCTGCCTCTGTAGTACCTAAAGAGAAGAGGAATAGAAGGGGAAATAGGATCAGCCCATGAGACCATACATGTGGGGGAACACTTAAGCAGGACACCATGATACTGAAGATACTTTCAGCTGAAAGACCAGCTATTTTCCTTGCTCAAAGCTGCACTAAAACCTGCTATCCATTATGAAGGAAAAGATAACTCTCTTTTTTTGTCTTCTTCATACACAGTTTGGGAAGTACATCTAATTTTTTCATTTAGCCATCATCATCAGTCATGCTGCCCCTGTCACCTCCCCTATCCTGTCCTGTCCACTTTGCTCTGAGCTCAGGTCCATAACATTGTTAGCTCAACAACGCGTGTAAGCACGTATTCTACTGCTCCACGACTGGTGACCACAGCTCTACAGTTCCTGAGTTGCAGATTGCACTACCTCTTTATAATTAAGTTAGAAGCAGTTAAAATGAAGTTAGCAATTTTCTTAATAAGTAAAGTGAACTTGCTTGAGGGGCTCTAACAGCTGGATTTCCATTTAATGTTGTCTTGTACAAGATAAACTTCCCTCAAATTGGCAAAATATCTTTTTCATGTCTTAGTGTTAATAACCTGAGTCATTTTCAGAAATGGATAATTTCACAGTGTGACTCATACTTGTACTGGGGACCTTCATGCAGGACATGTAGAAGAGTGGTCACAGAACATCTGCTAAGAAAAATAGTCTTCACAGAATGCACCTTACCCTGAAACCTCTTGAGCCAGACAGGATTTTAAGGAATACCATTAGAGGTGGCTTGTTATCCTTTTGCAGGTTGACAACACTGCAAAGAATAGACTTGTCAAAATTACCTCAGGAACTGAGATAAGCTTTGTTAGTGTTAACTACTGTCTTTCCTGAACAGCTCCAGAGGAAATGTTCTCAACGTACAACATTCTGAGACAAATAAATATTGTTTGTACCAAGGAATATAAACAAAAGCCTATGTTTTGCAAAGATCTAAATTCCAAGGATATAAAAATGCATATCTTTTGACACATATATGACATTATGTGAACGCCTTTTCATTCACTGTAAAAAAGGCAGAAGCCATCCTTACAATACTGTTCAAAAGGTCCTTTCACAGGTTTCATGATTCTTTTCAGATTATGTATCAAAATATTTTAGCTGTTATTTTCAACCTTGTTCTAGTTGCATTGACATATGATCCCACACCAGCACAATTCTGCATGTATTGAAGAAAGTGCCATTCAGTTAGACTGTGAGTGTGGGGTGAGAATGGTGAGATTAAAAGAGAATGGAAATAATTATACCCTTTGTAATGACATGTTGTTTTTCTGTACAAATGACAAGGGTCTACCATGGCAGCTGACATCAGCAGAGATGTCAAATCTCTCTGCTGAGCAAAACTCAGTACAGAATATGACTTACACTTCTCATTTACTAGCCTTCTTAAACCTCTCATCAGTGACATATATACTTTCAGTAATAACTTCTGCAGCTAAGATTAAATCTCTGCCTCTATAATGTAGTAAAATACTTTTTGTTTCACCTAGTATCAACGTGAATATTATAAATTTAATTTACACAGCTGCTATGAGATACATGCAGGGAAATCTGCTTCCAGGTCCTTAGAAACAGCTTAGATATATACTGTGTATGACATTAGAAATGGATGAATAAGCATTAACTCATTAGAAATCTGTAAGAATGTAGCTTTTTGGGGAAGTTTGGAGTCTGTTGCTTATGAAATTTTTGAAGAGTTCCTTACTAAAAGAATGCCATTGCCGTAGGAAACTTCAGTGTGGTTTTCCTCTTAGTTAATACATCTATTGATGTTTCATTAATATATAAGAAGGATGAATGAATGGGTTGATGGAAAAGAGATATATAAATAGCATTATTTACATTCTGACCTCGCAGACATTTTTCATCTCTGTGTGTTTAAAAAGATTAATTCCACAATCACTGCCTCTAATATGACAGTAAGTTACCAATGAAAACAGCTAGCCCACTCAGGTAATTTGAGAACCTAATGGACTCCCCTTGAGAAGGATTTGCCAAAGCCTTCCCTGTAGGCAAGGTTTTTTTCTCACAGCATGCATGGTAAGATTAAGGTTAATTTGTTCTGTACTCTCACTCCCCTCAGAGTCTGGGGTGGTGGTGGAGGTGATCTGTTTTTCTGCAGAAACCATCTGCAGAGACCTCCTGACACAATGTTAGTGCTGGCACAGCCTGGCCATGCTAAAAAGCCAAACAAATGCTATTATAGCACAGAGAAATGGGTAAGACATATGAAGGAAGGTATAACTTTCCAGCCCACTCAGGTCTTGAGGTATTTTTCCTGTTTTATCATTAGTAACAGTATTGGTTACTAATAGCTCAAAGACAAAAAAACAAAAGATACAGAAAAACCATATGTATAATAGAACAAATATATGCAGCTGGTATAGAGGAGTACTTGTGGGACAGATCTGTTCTACATTGCTATTGAATTTTCCACCAACTCGTTTCAGTTACTCACTAAGCAATGACAGTCTGACGGTCTGGTTTAACCCTGAGCCACACGAGAGATCCTTCCTTATCTAAACACTGTCTTGGAACCAATATGAAAGACATTTGCTTTGTGTTTTTTGCTTTTTATGCAAAATTACTAGATTCAACTGTAAAGAAAAGATGTGGCGGGAATGCATCCAATCACTAAACTAGAAACAGAGGGAGCAATACCAGTCATTGAGAATGTCCTCACCTTTAAATTGATAGGTTGCTCACCAGATGGTGATGCTGAGCTCCTTGTAACCCTAGACCTTTCTGTTTCCTGTCCTTTCTGACTATAGGCTGTCTGAAAAATCAAGGCCCTTAGCCAGAGCTGTGATTTCTCTAGTCCTTCCCTGGTGTCCCCAGTCTTTGCCTTTCACTCTATGAATTCTCTACTTCCAATTTTTTCTTTTTTTTTTTCCCTGTAACATTATCCTAGTCCATCAAGATCCCTATCAGTATCTACAGATCTTTCAGACCCTTTCTTAGCCCATAGGTTTAACTTTCCTTCATTCCTATAGCCTAATGAAACTTGCTATCAGATACCCTTAAGGAACACACATGGCCAAGCCCATTTCACTCAGCCAGGATGTTGCTTTTTCAGGAGTGCCACTTGCAAAAGCTGAGTTGTGGCAGAATTTACGATCTTGTGCAAACAACCTTTTTAGGAATTCATCTTACATCTAAATATCAACAGATAACAGAAGAGTCAGGATGTAAAAACAAAAAATCAGGGAAATTAATCTGTAAATGCTGGCACAGGTAGCTCCATTTGTTTGTACGCCCTAGCACATGAAGGAATGTTGTGCATGAGGAAGAAGGGAGGGCAGGGTTGCCAGATTGTTTAAAGATCTTGCTGCCCAGTGGTGCACCTCTGGTGCAGCTAGACCTGCACTGGAGGTCATGTCAGAAGGTTTTGGGAACAAGACCTGGAAGGTTCTGAACCATGGTAAGGTCCTGTATGAGCCACTCCAGGGCTCAGACTCACAGAGGTGTTTACAGTAAGCCTGGATGCAGATGGGTTACTGTAGACCAGCTGATGTGCAGTAGCTCATTCTCCCAGAGCATTAGGTCCTTAATGATCCTAAGCACTCACTTTGGGTACTGCTCTTGGGTAAGAACTATTGCCAGACCTTTTATTAAAAGAATTATTGTTTCAGCACTGGAAACTCTGGTAGTTTTATTATATTCTGGATGCAGTTAATATATTTTCTTCAAAGCTGGATGAAGGCAAGAAAGAATAATTGTGAATATTTAAGCCAGATTCACCAATACTCTTCATCTACCTTGTGCTAGCCTGAAACCTTAAAGCAGTTATTGATCAGCCACAGCACAACAGACAACACAGATTTACTATTTCCTTGCACCACTGGAGTGGCAAAAAACCAGTCAGGACCTGCCAGTGAATCTCACTCATTTGTCATGTTAGCCTTTCAGTTCAGCTATGCCAGGTCTGAATATTTCACTATTCAAAGAACTGCAAAATTTAAAAGCTGATTTGAAGAAATTCATACTCTTCGCTGGGTAAAAAACTGGCTGCATGGCTGAGCCCACAGATCTGTGGTAAATGGAGCTAAATCCACTTGGCAGTCGGTCACAAGTGGTGTTCCCCAGGGCTCAGTGTTGGGGCCAGCTCTGTTTAATATCTTTATCAATGATCTGGAAGAGGACATCGAGCGCACCCTTAGTAAATTTGCAGATTACACCAAGCTGGACAGGAGTGTTGATCTTCTTGAGGGTAGGAAGGCTCTGCAAAGGGATCTGGACAGGCTGGATCAATGGGCCAAGGTCAATTGTATGAGGTTTAACAAGGCCAAGTGCCAGGTCTTGCACTTGGGTCACAACAACCCCATGCAATGCTAGAGATTTGGGGGAGAGTGGCTGGAAAGATGCATAGCAGGAAAGGACCTGGGGGTGATGGTCAACAGCCGGCTGAACATGAGCCAGAAGTGTGCACAGGTGGCCAAGAAGGCCAACAGCATCCTGGCCTGTATCGGAAACAGTGTGGCCAGCAGGAGTAGGAAAGTCATTGTGCCCCTGTACTCAGCACTGGTGAGGTCGCACCTTGAGTACTGTGTTACATTTTGGGTCCTTAACTCCAAGAAGGACATTGAGTTTTGATCTTTCGTAGTAGCTTCCAATCCCTAACATTCTGTGATTCTGTGATTCTCTGACTCTGTGATTTCATGAGTTGCTGGAGTGTGTGCAAAGAAGGGCAATGAAGCTGAAGGGCCTGGAGAACAAGTCTTATGAGAAGCAGGAAACTGGGGTTGTTTAGTCTGGAGAAGAGGAGGCTGAAGGGAGACTTTACTGCTGTCTACAATTACCTGAAAGGAGGTTGTAGTGAAGTGGGTGTTGGTCTCTTCTCCCAAATAGCAAGTGATAAGACAAGAGGGAACGGCCTTAAGTTACGCCAAGGGAGGTTTAGGCTTGATTTTAAGAAAAAAATTCTTCACTGATAAGGTTGCCAAGTATTGGAACAGGCTGCCCAGGGAAGTGGTGGAGTCACCATCCCTTGAGGTATTTAAAGGATGTGTAGATGTAGTACCTGGGGACGTGCTTTAGTGATGAACTTGGCAATGCTAGGTTTACAGTTAGACTAGATGCTCATAATGGTCTTTTCCAACCAAGCTACTCTATGATATGACACATAGATGTCTGAGGGACCCAAGTTTTAAATTCAGATCACAAATAACAGTGTTAAAGACTTTTCAAATATCCTCATTTGTGTATAATGCTGAGATACACGTCACTTTAATGAATTTCTAAATTGTGGGAATTATCTATAAAAGTGAAAGACAAAAATAACAGCATTCTTTATCTGTAAGTACTATTCAAACAGCTCTAATTTCTGTATAGTTCATACTGTGATATTAAGGTTTTATGGGCTTCCAGAGAGATCTTCTGCTAAAATTACTGTTGATCTTTACAGTATGTCTCCTGACACTGAAATTGATGTGTACTCATATTTAATTTTAATGGCATTGAAGATGATACTTATGTTGCTGTAATAAGTATTGTCTTTAGGACTCATAGAGCTTAAGGTTGGATCAGAGCTCCCATTTAAGTATCAGCGCGAAAGCTGCTAATACTGATCCTATTAAATTGCACATAAACTTCTTTAGACACTTAAGAGATACACATTTCTTCAGTAATGGAGTTCAGAGTTCATTTGGACTGTTGGAGGAGAGTAATAACTAAGTTGCTCCTGGAAAATAATACATTTGCCCTTACTTTCTCCCACTTTTGAGGAAAATATTGTAAATTTTTATTCCTTAAAAAAGATAAGCTTTCAAGAAGTGGGATTACTAGGACCGAAATTTTTAGTTCTAGATAGCTGCAGACACTTGCCTGCCAGTTAGCTAAACCTGTTTCAGACCCTATCAAGCTTTCTGAAATTGAGTTGATAACGTTGTAGCATCTTATAAACAGAAAGCATAGAGTCATACTAGATTTTATTACACTTATTGCATCTGTAGATGGGAGAAAAAAATTCTGTAATGTTCCTGCTCCAACCTTCATTAGTTTATGTTTTACGTGTGCCTTCAAGGACAACTATTTTCAGCACTTAAAGAGGAAGAATATGCAGAGAAAATATGGTACAACAAGGTTTTTTAGAAAGAAAAAATAGCTCACCTACCCTAAGATTTCTTTGGGAAAAAACTGCATTGCTAATACCCCCAGGAACTAAGTGAAAGCCTCTGTCTCACACAGAGGCATGATATACCTCATCGCTTTCCACTAAGTGCCAAAATGGCAATATCCTGTTTGGCTGTGAGACAGCAGTTTCTGACTCCCCCCCTCCCTTTGAGTGCCAACCCCAATGGGAACCTAGACCTCTGCATGATGGGGATGCAAGAACCAAATTCCCCATCATGCAAAGCCATCGCTGCCAGCCTGGGGGGTTTCCCCAGGAGCTTGGTGCCTCATTAGTCATGTCTTGCTCAGCTGCCTTGACTTTGGAACCAGCAGTTCTACTTTATGGTGCTCAAGTACTGGCCAAATTAAATGAAACTTTGCAGTTTTCCTGCACCCACTTTGAGAAGAATATGAATAAATGACTGAGTTATTGGGCTGGAAAGGCAAGCTCTAGTTTCCCCCCCTCTTTACCTCACCTGTTTTGTACCATTTCAGGTGTGCAAGAAAACTGTCTGAATTAGGCATGGTTTCAGAAGTCCCACTAAAACCATCAGATGAAGAACAAAGCAGCAGACAGCTATGCTTGCTGCATAAACCATAGAGAATCCAGTATCATTAGTGGTTCAGACTGAGGTCCTGAATCTTTTGTGATTGCATATATGAGTGTAAAGTGTGAGTGAACTCTTTCACATTTACTGGGCCAGCTTTGGTTGTTTTCTTAAGGTTACAGGCTTCTGACAGATCCAAATTATGGTCCCTTATGATTTGTTTCAAAAGCATAATGAAAAGAAAGTGGCTCTGAAAAACATGATGGCATTATAGTAACAAAATAAAACCACAAGACTGCTTAGCATTTTTGCTCCCAGTTGAGAAAATATCAGCTGCGCTAATGTCTGAAACTTCAGGTGATCAGGAAAATTAAAAGCATCTGCAGTGGTAGCCTAAATTTTCCGAGCAATGTTTTGCAATGCAGTTAACAATTCCCCATACCTGTTATCCCACATTCAATTATCAGAAACCAGTGAAAATACTGAAATGCAGAAGACTCTATTCTAAGAGCCTCATTACCTGTCAGCAATGCTGTATGGAACCTTAGGAGGAATGATGTAAGAGAATTGTAAATGCATGTCACACCAGGAATACTGAGACAACTGCCATCCTCTGCCTATGGGATAGTATTTGAACATCATGTGTCAGCACCTTCCATACCTTTTAAAGATACTGAACAAAACTGATCAAACTGCTAGTCTGGGCATTTCTAATTAGATGTGCAGCACAGAATTATTCCACAAGAGAAAGGGCATGTGAATCTGATTCAGAGCAAGTTGCACACATCATTTAGTGAAACTGCTTAGTACAGTTGGCTGTAAGTTATATAACTAGTTATAAGAAGATACATAACTTTTAAAAATTATCTTGTTATAGTGTCTCAGATCTTCAGCAAAGATATTCTAGTGTATCAGGGAGAAAACAATTAAGGATTTAAATCAGAGAAGACCTCAATATCTAAGTCAGAAAGGAGATGTACGAAAATCCTAACGTGAGGTACAGCCTTCTAAAGTCTGAGAAGTCTGAACTCCACAACCAATTCTGTTTTTCTCCTTTACTCTGAATTTCCCCGAATACCTAGAGGTACACATTTGCAGATGCTTAGAATTTACTTTGTTCTGAAAAGGATGATCAGAAGGCGTTTGGCCTTATTTAGCTGGGAACCAGAAGCTACATGTCCCTCCCCCTACACCCTTGGAGGGGTTCACATAGGAAAAACCAACCTCTAAGAGCCTGATGTAACAGCAAGAAGTCAGGGAACTTAAGTGGAAATGAAAAGATGGTCATGACATACAGTTGTCTCTCCCAAAACTATACAATTTTTTTGTGAATTGTGTACATATATATATAAAAAAGTATGTAATAGCTATAGATATTTTTTCTCATTGGTTTTTAATATTAAAGTCCAAAATATCTCTGTGATCAGAAATCAGAAACCATATTTCTCTCAAGCCTATATGATACACTAAGCTGTAACTACAGTTACAGTAATATCTCAGCAGGCATACACGTGTTCCTATCTGGATTTTGTTTGTTCCTTTCTTCCCCTGTGGTCTAATAACAACAAAGTGATATTTCTCCCCTACTCCCATAAAATGGCTTGCAAAATAACCTTTTAAAACTACTGTTCAAGGTTTACCTAATTCCAGATTAATGCCATGAGGTGGTTCATCATCTGGTACAGCAGATTAAGTGGTGTCCCATCACCAGAACATGGAAACTCCTGTTTAGCAGGGCTTCGGTGGAACCACTACTCTTACACCCTGTCTTGCTTTCAGCAGTCGTAATTCCAGAAGTCAGCAAAATGACTCAGAATGAAAACTAATCTTACCTGCTGCCCTCAATCTGGTGCCAAGACACTACAGAGAGTTGATGATTCTCCCATGGCTGTAGTTGTTTCTACCCGCTAGCTGCCAATGGACACATGTGGGCTATAATAAAGCTAGACATCTCCCTACTCAGAAAGTTGTTTTATGTTACTTTCAGAGGCACATAAATAATCCCATAATCTAATCTCTAGGAGGTAGACAACTGCAATGTGATTTTTTGTTACAAGCAGGAGTCTACAAATTAAAAATCTGGGGTACCTCCAAGGTGCTCACTCTGCTACGGGGGTGTCCCTGTGTTACAAACCTTGCCTTAAACCTTTTTGGTCAGAAATTAGATATTTTCCAAATATTATCACTGAGATAAATAACTTACTTAGAAATTTTATTGTATTGTTATTTGAGTGAAAAATTGGGCACTAGAAAAATAAACACTAGTTGTTTAACCATGTTATTTCTAGGAAAGATACTTTCCATGCCTAAGTAAATGACATTCTGAAAACGTATTTATGCATTAGATGGGCAACAAGCAATTTGTAGCTGTCAATTTTTCCTAAGCTATCAGTTTGAGACACCAAAATTGCCTTTGACTAGCTTGTTTGGAAAAAAAAAAAAATAATTGTTTAACATACAGAAGAAAAATAAAATAATCTGTCTTTTAAAAGACACACCCTTCTCCATTTTCAGTTTTACTGCACTTCTAATCAAGCCATAAGAAATCTGAAGCAAACAAGGATAAAAGGTACTTCCTGTGGGAGTAAACTGTATTTACACCCTCTATCAAGCCTTTTTACTGTACCAGAATATTCTAGTATAATCAAAATCAGTTGTTCTTTTTGCATGCTGATTTTGTGCTTGCTCTACCATACGATTCTCTGTTGCTTTTGTGAAAACTCTGAAGATCTAGCTAACAGGCCTGACTCTTTGGTGGTCTGTATTTTCCTACTGATGCCTTCTGCTACCATTCAAAATTCTTCATTTATTTATTGTTTAAGGCAAAGTTTGCCTTTCTAGAGCCCAGTGAGATGCAGCAAGAGAATGAAAGAGGCATGTTAAGGGGAGGGATTTTTGGATACCTGTGGCCATGCGATAGGCTGAACCAAATTCAAAACTCAAGATTTCTTGTGCTCAAGCTGCTCCTACTTACAAGAGAAAAGGAATTTAAAATTGGGGAAAGAAAATTAGGACTGGCCAGGGAAGGAGCCAGTCTGTGACTTTGAACCACAGGGAACCATTTAGAAAGGAAGACTTCTGTTCCTGTAATTAAATTAAATACTCTGCAAGTAGGCAAAGGGAAAAAGGACCTTGTAAGCAATGTAAATGTTGTAACTAACTTAAAATGCAGTGAAAAATTAGTCCTTATGTGGCCCAGAATCAAAATTTTGAAAGAGAAAACAAAAGAGTTTTGCACTATGACCAATTTATTAGTAAATCTCAGTCCTGGCAGGCAAAGGTGAGGGAATAAGTTCAGGAACTACTGATCTGCCACAAAGATAGTACTAGAAATGAGTCCTTTCTTCCCACTTATGACAAAAGATCTCCAGCTAAAGCACTATCCCTGATTACAACAATGGCCTGAGTAAAAAATGGAAATGAAACTGAATTTCATTTTCTTCATCAGCCTTCTCCAGAATCTGCTTGGGGAAATGCATTAGACTGCCTATCTGTCACTGTGTGAAAACTGGCAGGGTAAACAGGCTAATCAGCTCCAACCATGCCTTTTGCAATCAGAATCTCCTGAGAATTGCACACACTTTTTCCACCCTGTTTCTTTTGAAAATAAGCACTCATATTACACAGACAATCTGCATTGAATTAGTGACAGCTCTGGGAGAGCACCAACCCACCCAATTTAGGCAAGTCTGCTTGTCAGCTTTGTTTTTTGAATCTGTGCAATAACATGCGTGCCCCTTGCAGTATTGCCTGGGGCTGCTCTCTTACATTCCTTAGGCTCTTTGGAATAGGATGCCCACAACACTGCATATTCAAGCAAGAAGTTGGTTAGCTGGAATTATTTTTATATCAGTATTCAAATCTTGACCTCTTTCTTTCCCAGGTAGCAGAACCTGGTAACTAACAAGACACCATGGTACATGTCAGTACAGTACATGTACACACAGTATTTGTCATTAGGAGAAGTTGTGAATCTTTGTAGCCAAGACCTTTACCTTCAGGTGCACAGTTGCCCAGGGTGCGATGTGGTGGACAACAACATCCCCTGACAGCCAAAAAGCTCCCTTTCAGGGACTCCATCCCCACCAACTGGCACCCTAACGTGCGGCCACATCTTTCATGTGCCTTTGCCACATTTTGCTGAGGGAGAAGCTTTGCAGGGCCATCACAAAAAAGGGGTAGTCTCCCCTGGGGAGTTCCACTGAAATATCAGATTTTGGTGTTTTAGCTTTAATCATGGTGTCATAAAATTTTGCCTTCCTTTCCAAAAGGTTTGATGTGATTCTTCTGCATGTAAATCCTATCCCTGAAGATATGTAATTTCAGCGGTTACTTTTTTGATAGAGAGACAAAACCTGCATCATTCCCTCCTTTTTTGACTAGCTTTCATGTATTGAGTTGTGGTGCCTCTATTCTGTATTCTTAGTTAAGGATGTTAAACCTCATC
>NW_010290408.1:0-30345 GCF_000700745.2 Antrostomus carolinensis | reverse complement strand
ATGGCTCAGGTGGCTTCTGCAGTCCTGCTCCAAGGACCTGGGCTCTATCTGTGTACAAAAGTGCACTGTGTGCTGGATGATGCAGTCCTGTCTTTGACTATTCCCATGAAGAGACATATTGGAGTTCATACAACCTGCAAATGACCCACATCTGCTTTTCCAGGGTAGGGAAATCCAAGCTCCAGGGCTTGGATCTAAGCTGGAAATAGGTTGAGTTAATAGGGTTGAAGGCAAGCCACAGGGCTGCCTACTCATATTGCAGACTCAGCCATAATCATAAATGTCTTGCCTGACAGTATAAAACTTGCTCCTTTCCTTTTCCATTCCTGATTTGCTCAGGTGTCGTTTCATTCAACTGGGTCCTGAAGATCTCCTCCAGAAGCAGCCAGGTTGTACTGAGGGCCTGGACAGTTAACTGAAGTGGTAGACAATGGGGTGATTTGGCAAGGGCCATTGCAATGCCTGACCATCTTTGAGGCTACAGTTCTCAGTATCCAGCAGTGTGATTTTTAATATACTAATCAACTCAGGTACACATAAAAGCAAAGCATATTAAGAATCAGAAGACCTATTTCATCAGGGCTTTTTCCTATATTGTAATTATAATGATTCTATGTTGCTATTAAATCCTTAAATAGAGTTTGCTTTCAGCAAGGTTTCATTACCTGTGTAATAATGTTGGTTTTGATTGAATGCTGTGAGTGCAAGCTGACAGTGTTTCAGGGGCATCACAGTAGGTGGAGGGGTGCTTCTGCACCCCATTATGCTAAAATGCACCTTTTATATTAATTTCCACCCTGCCTTGTTATTTTACATGTTCTGATTTGAGGCATATAGAAAAAAAAACAAAACAAAACAAGATTGAATGAAGATGTTTATATTCCATCATTACTGCAGAATCTGAGTACACATACAGAAAAGAAAACAAGTCAGGCTGTGAATGGCACAATGTGTCTCTCCCTTACTCACTTTTATTAGATTGAAGAATCTTCCATTCTTCAATGGAAGAAATCACCCCAGAGAGTATCCATGAAAACCTCTACATGCAATTTGCAGTGAAACTGTAAAAGCTACACACATATTCTAGCTGTTTTCATATATTTATCTTAGGGAACATATTTGCAGTAAAATGACTGCATGGGCTAGCAATATAAGAACATGGCTAGCAGGCATGCATTTTTTTTTTATTTATTTTATCTTTTTTTTTATTTTTTTTTTTTTTTTTTTTTTTTTTTTTTACAGGACATAACAGATGTCCTTGCTACCAGTTCTTCAGTGTCAGTCATGCTGGCAAAAGCAAACCTGTAGACTTCCCTACCTGTACTACTTTCACCTGTTATGGGGAATATATCACTTAGAAAATAATTCAGAAAAGAACAAAATTGAGCCATATTGACAAACTGTTTAACTGTTAAGACTACATATGAGACGTGTTCTTCAGCCAAGACGCCACACATATTAAAATGGTTATGCAGAGGGCTGGTGATAGGTACCCATTTGTGAAAATGAGATAATGCATTACTTTCCCAAAAGTAGGCAGACTGCTTATTACATCTAACTTGCCGTCTGTGTCTTCTGGCAGTGCCAGTGACAAAACAAATTGCCTGGGCTTGGGCCATATTGGAACAAGAAAGAAGGTAAACAATGACATTAAAAAGTAATTCTCTGCAACATTTTTTCTTTTTACTAAGTCATTTTAATATATTATTCCATATATTTAAATTATGCGTGTGATCATCATAAAAAGCTCTCACCTTGAATTACTTACATTATTTGCTGTTTTTTTCAGGCTGTTAGTGTAACTGGTGTATAGGCAAACTGGCAAGCCATAGTCATTTAAGGTGATTGATAGATCTGTCAGGTAAAAAACCCTGAGATTTTGAAGCTTCTGGTGTAACCAGGTTCTGGGAACAGAGTATGCTGGCCATTAATACTACTAGAAAAATACATACTAAAGCAAAATATATATACAATTAATTTTAATGAACCATGAGCTGAAATCCAAGCAAGTCAAGAAAGGTATCAACAGCTTTTAGGAAAGTATCACTTTACAACACAGGAACTGGGTCTAAAGTCTTTTTCCTCTGGCACATTTCAAACAGGATTCAAACACCAGTAGTCTGTAGGCCTCTGCTGTAGGAGAGCTCTGTCAACTGTACTCACTGATGGAGAACTAACTGATGGATCACATCCAAAATGTAGAAATTATGCACCTGAATCCAAAATTTCACTTTTGGCACACAAGTCCAAATGCCTTCTTGAACACTTACCTATACACCAGGCTTTTCTTCTTTAAATAGAGCAGGTTCCTATAATGAAGTGACAATAATCAAAAGATTTATGACTTCTTGTGGCTGCGCTTCTCCACGTATCATTCCTGTCTAATCTTATTTGGGAAATTCAGTAGAGAAATGCTGCTGCTGAGGGCCTTAAAGTGATCATTGTAGTAGATATTTTTTGAAAATATGTCATTGCTAACACAAGATCAAGAATCATCAAAAAGTAAGTAACAGCTGCTGTTTCTTTTTAAAACGTTGGACCAGGGTGTAGGTAGCATGTAGTGGCCTATCTCTATTTCCCTCCTCAGACTGAGTCAAATCTCTTACACTGTCTGTCTCCATTGCTGGAAAAAACTAAGCACATCTACCTTTCTATGCTTCTCCCTGTTAAAATAGCTATGATAAGACTGAGGGGAGCAAAGCATGAATGACTCCACCAGTCTGGCTGCTTTACTGCTACCATCAATGAGAAATTAATAAAGCCAGAGCTTAGAAAATAGGAGAAATTGTCTCTCACCTTCCCCTTCCCAAGTCTTTGCTGTAAAAGAAGTGCTAATGTGGCCTGAGACTCATTGAAATAGTAGTGCATCTGGCAATTCAGCCTAGCATTTGTAATTGGACTCACAACTCTCTCTTCATGCCTGAGAGCAACACACTTTGTCATTTGTGTAGTCATCTATGCTTGTCCAACGGGTAGATAAATCAACAGTCTGGAAAATAAGGTTTCATGCCTGTTTTATATTCATTTTGCATAGGTACAAATGACTGTACAAGTGCCAAATGATAAAGCATAGGATCTACATACGTGTTAAATAAACAGCAAATAGTCCCCACTTTATTTCCAAGTCTAATTAGTTTGATCAACTAGAAGAAACTTCAGTATAGTCCATAGCTAGTAATATATGAAAATGAACAGTTTTTATTAAACACAAAATACATACATTTCTATAATGTCTGAGTTCAATAATGTCTGCGATTGATATAATTTGTACTAATCATAAAACTACAGATATTGAATGTTTTTCTGCAACAGTTAGAATATAGTATTGGTAACTAAAATCAATAGTTAATTGAATTATAACACCATGAATAGATTACATGACAGCTATGTACTTACTTGTCAGTCAACTGTAACTTGTGTTAATAAGATTCACTGAGCTCATTATCTTTTATAGACTGCTAATTTCTGAAAAAAGACCTGTGAACAGAAAGGATGTTGTCCTCTTAAGCAAATACCAGATTGTTATTGAACACTCCACAGGAATAATGAAAATAAATAATTTCCAGAGAGAACCTGAAATTATTTGATTGACCTTTATGATTTCTACTCCTTAATACAGACAAAATTGGAAAAGGAAAATCTCCAGATTCAGGTACTACTAAAAGTCTTTCAGGCTTTTAATAGGGTGAAGAATAACTAGTTTAGGGAACTGTCTGTGACATACACAGATTTCTTAATTTCCTAATGAATGACACCCACGTCGGTAACAACCTTGTCTTAATTCATACCCACCCAGTAATGCACATGAAGTGCCTTAAAACATGAGACTAAAAAAAAAGCTACCTGAACCACATAGTTCAGATTGTTATTATACAGGTCACTGTATGATAAATTTTCTGCCCTCCCATGCCACAAACAAATGGACAAACAGCATTCACCAATGTTTACAAACTTATGTATTGAAGGGCAAAAGTCCAAAAATGTCACAGTATACCACTAAAGAACAGCAGATAGGATTGAACACATGAATTACAGCCCATGGTACTGAGGAAAAAAAAATATTTCTAAGACTCTGACCTTGGGAAAATAGTTTCCTGTTCCAGCATCTGGCAATCACTTCAACGTTGAGCATTGGAAGGACACAGCAGCTAAATGTGAATTTCTCAGATTCATGAGGTGCTTCAGAGCAGTCCACCCATGGTTTTGTGACTAATCCCCACTGCACCCAAGGAAAGAAAACAAGCTATGGGGAAAGGGAAAAATGTTATATTTTTCACTTTCTTTTACTTTCTTACATGTGACCTGAAGTATATCACTATTTCAATATAACATATGACTAAAATATATTTTTGGTATAAATATGACTAAAAATGTATTGATTACAATTATTTCAACTCAATTTCAAGAATATCAGAAAGTTTCATCATCAAGCTTTTATTTTGAACACCAAATCACCTGTAGTGTGTCATATAATCCTTTGTATAGACTTACCAAGCTTCATCGTGAAAAAAATTAGATCCCCACCACTCTCTTTGAAAGGTTACTAAAAATTATGGACATGTTATGGTTATGAAATTTCTTTTAATTTCCAGGACCAATTTGCCAGCCAATTTTACAGTCTTTTTTTGTTTGTTTGTTGTTTTTTTTTTGTTTGGTTGTTTTGATTTTCTTTACTATCATTATTAGAAATGGAAGTTTTTTCTTGTACTTGGTCTGCAAAAGTTTGTCTTCTCAATTTTCTTCTGTAATATTTCACCACATTTTTGCTGCAGTGGCTCACAAAGTGGTCAAGATCTATTTTTCAGGGTGGTCCATCAGATTGCACCAAAGACAAAGAGCAGGCTATCATTTTGGTCATGATCCATCCTCCAACCAGCAGGTAGAGCCTTCCCAGCAGTATTGATTTAGTCAGTAATGGCAATATTGGCCAAAAAAAGCATTGGCCCCAGAATCTTTCTCTGTAGGATACTTCTATTTTCTAATAATTCCTTCTCAGTTACTTCTCAGAGGCCTATCCTAAACAGTTCTTTTGTCATCTTTATGATTCTTACATTTAACCTCATCTTCACTTTAGACTGAATTGCTTAATCTTAATTTAAATATGAATTGCTCAATCTTCATGTTAATCTTAATTGCTTGGGGGCAAGCCGATATGAAATGAGAAACACTAAGTCTTACCAAGATTTACTGGCACCAAGTTTACATACACTCCTACTCCTATTATTTTTCATTTATAAAAGTTTTGTTGCTTCTAAAATTACTGTCTCAACTATAAATTTACAGAACATTATCCACTGGTCTTTCCTAGTGAAGAATCAACTGCTGTATTAAGCACAGTTTCCTAATGCCTGCCAAAATCTAAGATATGCATTACTATAGAGTGATGCAATCCATTACGGTACTTTCACCTAATTCTAAAGTCTATTCTTTTGTCTTAGGAGGTGCAGTTCTGCATGCTGGTTTTGTGTCATTTAATGAATTATCACTCTGAGCTCCATAAGTCTTTCTGCAGCAGACCTTTTTTCATGAACTTCTCACTGTAGAAAGCCCATGATGGCAAAGCTACTCACAGAAAGCTTCAGACTGGAATGCTCTTACATAGCAATTTCTAACTGAGTTTAGGAGTGATAAATTTTGCATCCTCCACTGTGCTTTCCACAAAGTGTTTTGTTTCAGATACCATCAATAATCTTATCAAGGCCTCTATAAATTAGTGGAACTGCAAAGTACACTCTTCAGATTCAAATCTTTCACAAATTCTTCTATATTTTCAACTGTTTTGTGTGCCTCTCGGTAAGAAAAAACTCTCTCTTGAATGCTTCATTTCTACAGAGAGCACAATACAAAATAAAGTTTCAGAGTTGCCATCTTATGATTTAGTTAAGTGAAAACTGTGAAAACATCAAGTGTCTCAGAACAAGATATTGTTGGAAATAGGGCTGAGTGTCTTCTTTTTTCTTGCACTTGTTTGTGCAAACAGGAATTCAAACACTGTTGATAATGATTGATCTATGAAACAATGGTTGAATCATTCCAAAATTCACCTAATTTCACCCAGTATCAGTATGGTTAGCATTTGTCAAAGTTAAAAAGTGTTTGAAAGCAGGCTTTGACTGTAGTAAAAAACCCAAAATATTAGCAATGGTTTTTATGATCCCAATGTAGCTAAGTTTAGAATCTCAGTCTGAAAATACAAAATATTAGTTACAGCAAAATGAAGATCAAAATTTGCAAAATAAATACAAAATTTCAAAATTTTTCTGTAGAATGTCTTAGCTTAATCTTCACACATCTGTCCTACTCAGCCCTCGAGAATAGTATATCTAAGAAACAATCTGTATTTGTAACACTATACTAAATTAATTATCTATTTCAATTTTAGCACTCTAAATGGAAACAATGTAAATTGAATTTTTTAATGCCAAATAGACCATTCTTCCTCTTTTATATAATTATCCATTTTTAATTGACACAAAGAATATTCTTTGCCTTTTATAACGAGAACACTTTGCATATATTCTTCTTTATAGAAGCAAATGGGAAACATAATACTTATTATTGCAGCAATAATTCAACTTTGCTGTATTTTCTTTACAAATTCTCAGGTGATTTGGGGGTATTTAGTCAGGTCACTGTAACAATCCATCCCAAGTCAGGTCACCAAGTTGCCTGGCAACGGTGTTCGGGATTGACAAAGGCAAGCTACCTTCCCATTTTTTTTAACTCCCTTTTAAAATCAATATGACAAGTTTGATATTAGTGATGTGAGGTTAGGTGAGAAAATGCATGAAATTGCTGGAGAAGTGCATTGCTCAAGATATTCCATTTCGAAGGCGAGGCCCAAGCACATCACTCTCTTACAGCTCTGTCATTATGGTTTTCCTTACCAGCAGCATTTGTTAAAGTATTATTTACGGAGACGTTATTTCTTTTAGTACGTGTGCTTCATCTCACCACTGTTGGTTTTTTTGTTGGTTTTTTGTTTTGTTGTTTTGGGGTTTTTTTGAGCTGTTTCATTCAGAAGTGAGCAAGATCAGCCTTTGTTTTGTAACAATATCATTATGATGTTTTGTGTTGAGAAGTTAAGTTTAGTGTCATTAGGAAGATAAATTGATCATGGAGTAGGGTAGCTCAAACACAGTACTGTTTATTTTCAAGAATGCAAGAACCTTTATTTTCTGAATGCTGCAAAATTCAATGGACAGTGTTCACGAATCCAATTCCCCTTTTCAGCCATGGAGCTTTCTGCTTTTCCCAGACACTTTTCAAGGGCCTGTTCAGTGTTGTCATCTAGTGTTAATGGCTTCATCCCCCCTTTTACCTTCCTCAATGTCTCCACTATTTTCCATAAAAACATAAAAGATACCACTAAATGATGGCCAAAAAAAACCCCAAATTCTCTCATTAATTTGAAATTATTTGTGTCTGCATTTGAAATCAATATTGCTATTTTGGCATGCCAGTCTGCATCATTTTGGGCACCAGAGTTAGAAATAAATCAGGGTCTAAGCCAAAGTCTTAGCCCTAGTTCCAGTTCATTGCAGTGTCAGACACGTACTTCTAATCAAACAATTCATGTGGCACTGACAAGTAAGGACATTTGCTGCTACCTTTCTGTATAATGAGACATGACCTTGAATATCTTTACCCCCAAACCAAGGTGGAGCTATTTTAAATTGGTTTTCTTTCAAGGAAATAGCAGGGAATAATGATGTCCATGAGCTGTACAAGCATAAGAAAACTAAAGTGTGGCAGGAAGAGATTGCAAAAGTCAGGATTTATTACAAGGATTTCAGTATTACAGGATACCGTAGAAAGGAAAAAATCCTGATTTTTACAAAAATTAGTTATGTTACCTAGGCATTTGCTGAATTTCCCTATGTTGAGCATGTAGGATGTTTATGTATGAACTATGGACTGCTTACCACTTGGCTGCTTGATTAGTTATCTTGGTCGTTAGACATTTTTATTTCTTTCTGGTCTGACAAATTAAATTTGTAAGATACGAGACCAACAAAAGACAAGGGATGAATAGTGAAGTCCTCATTTTAATACACCATCACCCAGGTCTGCAGGTAAAGATGGGTGTAGACTTGCTCCTAATATTTGGTGTGAACAAAAATACTTTTATGAAAGCTTTTGGTAGTTAGTAAAGAGGCATAAATATAGTCCACATGAGAAACCATTTAGATTTCAAATCAGCATTCAGAAATGTTTTTTTAAGAGTTTGAGAAGCTGAGATGAACCCAAAGCTTCAGTATAGGTATTTTTGATTGAAAAGTATATTTATTTATGCAACAATAGTAGCTGTGCTTATATCTGGCTGTCATATACTTTCACATTTCACTTACTTTCTGAGAGACATACAGTGTGTTTTTCAAAATTCTGACAGAATATAACTGCCCATGCAGAAAAACTGATTTCTAGGCTAGTTTTCTCTTTGCAGACTGCGTGGAAAAAAACCAAACAACAACTCACAGGCAAAAAAACCCACAAAACAAAACAAAAAAAGACAAACAACAAATCTTCAGGAGGCCCTTTTCAGGTCCTTCTGTTTGGCTTCTGTAACCAGAACTCCCAAGAGAAAGACTTTCTCTTTCCCAAGAAGACTTCTTTCTCTGAATTCTGTCTAATTTGAAACCCAAATTCTTCTGATAGTACTGATAAACATTCAATAGAATAAAAAATTAATCAGGTAGAGAATTAATAAAATAGAGCAAAGAGCCCTGGTTAGGTCTGAGCTTCATAGTATAACCAAAGCAGGATAGTGTCAGCATTATATTTGGATATTTCTGTTGCAGTATATGTATTTTTGTAGTTGCAAACAAAAACCTTAAATTAGATTTACAGTAATGGATTATTATTATTAATAATAATAATAATTATTTTACTTGTACAAGCAAGAATAAACCATGTTAGACACCAATTTTTGATGCAGAATTGTTTTGTAAATGTGTTCAAACTTAATAACTTTATACTATACAAAGTGTTCAGTCTGGTGAGCTTAAGTGATTTAGCTAGAATTACTCCCTCATGTGAAAAGTACAGTTACAGAATATAAAACACAGGTGATTTTTTAACACCAGAAGTTACTTCTACATCTTTACTTACTAGAAATCCCAAGGGAAACCTATTTTGAAATAAGGAAAAAAAAAATGTTAATAAATTACTATGAACATGTTTGTTCTTTCTTGTCACCCTTCTTTTCCTGAATATATCTACTCACATTTTCACATTTTGAACACATTCATTAGATAAAGTCAGCACATATCAGAACTTGCTGCAATTTTTGTTTCATAAAACAAAATTAAATCAAAACACTTCAATCAACCACTCTTCTTTACTGAAACTATGTAGCAAAAGAAATAATACATAGTTTGCAGTTAAAGTGGGGAGAACACTGCCAAACTACATAAAGTCTCATGCAGTTGAATAAATAATGATTGGTGACTGAGAATGAAATCTTTTATCAAAGACAATGGTGAAAACCATATGAGTTATAATCACAGCTTTTCCTTTGATCTTTAATCTAAGTGAAAGATTTCTTGAGAGTCTTACAATAACCACTGGAAGTGAGGACATTCAGTTTCTACTAAGTAGAGAAATACAGGAGTTTTTTTAGCTTATGCCTAAAATACAAGCGGAAAAATGATGACCCATACCAGCAGTGAAATTACATCCATGGAGTCACTCACTTCTCTATGATGCAGCCAGTGAACTACATACTATACTTCTATTTATACAGAACACATTACCCTTTAAACATAATATTCAAGCCTCACATGGCAAACAGAAGTTTTATCAGCTTTCCATTTAATTCTGCCTTGTGTTATTAACTCAAAAAGCAGAGATATCAGTGGCATTTCATGGTAAATTAATAGGTATAGATAAAATCATCTATAAATATTAATTACACCTCATTATTGCAAATTAATTAGTAATATTTTGAAATTAAGGGCAGTCACAACTGGAGATATGTATCACTTTTCCTACATATCAGACATAAGAAATAAATTATACTTTAAAGCAAAGTTCTAGTTTACTCCAAGGGTGTCCCTGAGAGTCTGACAGTATACTGCAAATAGGAGTATCTGATTGACCAAGAAGCAACGAGAGAACTGCTGCTTTGCTGTAAATATGACAAAAAGCTGTCCAGAACATTCATCTTTTAACAGATGGACCATTTCTTACATTCTTGTGTCTTATACTCAAAATATTCTACTGTGTTATTATGGTTGTATCTCTACTGTTTGCAGGAGTGGTTCAGAGGGCATGGTTTAGGTCATGGTTGATACTTGTTCACATTAGTTAGGTATGAGAGAGTCATTTAGCTCAGTTCTGGACCAGCTCAGTTAGTACTCTTTCGGGGAAGGTGGTGACTTTTCCCCATCTTGCTTGTGGGATGCAGTATCTTGTCTCTCATCTATCAGCCTCCACCTACATCTCTGCATTTGCACTGATGTTAAGTGACTTGTTCTGATATCCTCTAACACTATGAAAGGATTTAGAGATGATCAGTATTCAAAATGAATGTTGATGGCCTGCAAGGACAAAATGGACTCATAGAAGTGTCTTTGCAGGTCTATGCAATGTTGAGATGCATAGAGAGGTACAGCACAAATACTATGTGGATGCCAATGTCTGCACAGGTACTTAAGAGAGGGCTGTGTGTAGAGATGATGTAGCCATACTCCTTTCAGAAGTGCTCATTGATGAAAGCAGGAGTAACGTCTTAAATTCAGGTCTTTGACTAAGAAACTTCTTAGCTGTTTAGCATTTAAAGACCCTGAACAAAAAATATAGTTTTGATCATTGGGAAAGGGGATTTCTAGCTCATGTAGAAATGCTCTTGTTACTAGACCATTCTGAAAAAATAATAATGTATAATTTTCTCCTAATTCAACCACTTTTTAGAAAGAAATCATAATGCAGATTCAACAATAATGCAGAATGGGTATTTGGAGCCTCAATAGCAGTTGCACCATGCTCCCTGACTGCAAGACTACTGGAGGACCTCAAGTCCAGGCAAGAGAAAGTCAAAGTATGAGCACCGAAGACAGAGTGCTTCAGTTTCAGGAAACCCAGCAATGAGTGTAGCAATGTTCAGTGGTGTTTTGAGTCCCCCTGGAAGATACAAAGCTGTTCTCCCTGCTTCAGAGCTTGCCATGGACTAGGTCTTGTCTAACTGTTTTGCCTTCCTCTCTGCCACTCAGTTGACAGTGGCTTTTCTCCATCACCTCATTCCACATCATTGTTTTTGGGTGGACACTCCTGTTGTTTGCAGCTTCTGCCATCTGAGGTGAAAAAAACCTCACCTTTCTCCATTTTATATACCCTTCACATACACTATTTTCAAAGCTCAGACAGAAAGATTTCTCTTGCCAGTTTGCTTAACACTATGTTTATTTCTTCTATCTGCCTTTCAGTTTTGAGTCCATACTGTTAATTAGATCTAAAGTGTTCTCTCAATTAATGTCTAATATTATAAATAAAACTCTTCCTCAAATGAGTAAAATAAATTTCTAGTATTGCAAGGACTCATACACATGATAAAATTAATATAGATCAAAGACTTTCACTCATTCATCTGAGATACATGTAAACAAAGCTTGAGATGTGATCTAGGAATCTAGGTGTACCTTTGCCATGCAGTAAGACAGATGAGGGTTTTAAAAAATCAGCTTAATTTGAAAATGTCCATTTAAACCCTGGAAACCACATTCTGTGACCTCTGTTGATAGGATTTTTGCCTGATTATTGGGAGAGAAAAAAAAGGACTGAAATATTTTGCTCAGATTAATATCAGCACAAGAGGTACATTCATTCCATCCTCTGTTGTCAGTGGATACACAATCAAACCTTTGTTAAAAAGTATCCATCCTCCCTTCATATGGGTGATACAAATCATGTCTTTCTCAGGAGAAAAAAAATCTGTGCTCTTTCAAAAAGAAAATTCTAATGCACTGTGGAGGGCTTTCTTCCCTTTTTATAGATACCGTTCGCCAAGAAAGAAATATAACTTAGGACACAGAACAGTTTTAGTGTGTAAACTTGTGGTGCCATACAATATGTCTTAATATTACAGGTTTAATACTAACTGTGCCCCGGTAATTTAATAATTCTGTGGGAAGACTGCTGGGTTATAGAAGATATTTGTCTTGTGATTTCTTTGTGGCAAATCAGAAATTACAGCAGTGCTCAAAGGAATAGAAATCTTAGATACTCATGACCTTCACTGAAAACCCTTTCGTCACTTGTCAGTTCTTTAAGGGGCAATTTAATTGTAGCTCTTTGGCGGTGACAAGGTAAGTGCTGGCATTTTGGCACTGTCATTCATTAACCTCATGCAATGTCAGCAGCAGTGCCTCAGACATGTCACCATTTCCCCAGTGATGGCAAGCTGACTTTTAGGACATACGTTATTCCAGAGATGCCTACTAGACAAGTCTGCATGCTTTACATTCTTCTATATTGGGTATCGTTTGTGCATGGTTTATGCAGTTAAATAGTTTCAAGAGTAAAACCAACTTGTCTAAATCGAGAAGAAAATATGCCATATGCTGTGAGTAGGAAACTACCTAAATAATTTATATTGCTCAGAAATCAAAAATAAAATAATTTTAAAAACCCTCAAAGAAACAAACCAAAACAAAGGAGACAAACAAACAAAACCAAACAAAAAAGCCCCTTGAGTATAAACTGATAGGAAGTAAAAATCTGTTATCATGGTACCTGAAGCTTTAATAAAATTCTTTCATGTAAAAAAAACTTAAAGCTTAAGTCAATAAATAAAATGCCAGAATGCAAGGCACACAATATACATTATAATAATTATTATTTATTTTGCATTCCATATTTCTGCATGCTTGTAAGAAACCAAACTATTCATAATAAATAGATCGAGGAGAAGAATTGGTGCTGAGAACTGTTTGCTGACAACAACAATAATTGCTAATGCCTACCTTTCCTCTACTACTTCAAAATTTGGACCTGAGAGTGACTAGGGATTCTGTGCAATACCACAAAGTAAATGTTAATAATGACAATAATAATAATAAATGAATTTGATTCTCACTTTGCAAAATGCACAGTAGGAGAACTAAAAATAATTCAACAATAAAGTAGTAGTTATGCTGATTTTATGCATGTCTGAAGATGCAAACACTTGAATCTAGATTTGAAACCCCAGAGATGTAAATCTTTTAGATCCATCTATTCTTTAATCTGCTTTAAAATCTGGATCCAGGTTGAAGCTGGATCTCAAAGCGTTCCTATATTTCCATCCTATGCAAAGGCCTATTATGACGAGTTTAGAGCTTGAAACAGCACCAGGTATCTCCAGTGCCTGAAATCAGAGAGGTAAGAAAAGTCAGTTCTGGAGTTCATTGCCTTGTTAGAAAGGGCTTAATAATATTTTATTTAATCAAAATGAAAGGCTTTACTTGTGTCACTGAAAAACCCTCCCAAAAAAGCAGATATGAAGGAGCAATGTAGTCATAAAGAATTGATGGAATCAGGTTTACTAGGGATGTCTGAGGAGAAAGCTGAAAGAATTTCTACCAAAACCAACATGCAAAACCTATGAATGTATGAGTATTAAAAAAAAAAAAAATTACTCTTTTTTTTTTTTTTTTTCCCCTTTAATATTTTCCAGTTTAGGCTACATAAAAGGTATTACATATGAATACATATGTGAGAACATAGACACAAAGATATGGCAAAAAAGTAAGATAGCATCAGATAAACAAAGTGAACTTAAGAAAAAAATTTGTAAACAATTGAGGTGACTTACTTCAAACGCTAAAGGAGCTTGCTATAAGAACACTAAACTTTTCCTTTCAGCAGAGATCACGTAATAAAGTAACATGTACTTCAAATGTAGAGATAATACAGTTCAAAAAAATCCCATACAGTTCTGGTATTGTGAAATTGCAGGGAATACCAATTACCTAAATAATTATTGTTGTTTAGTTCAGAAAATGAAAACCCTATCTTAGAAAATTTTTGTAACATTTATCTAGCACTTACTTCAGATAAAATAGCAAACTTCAGGCAAAGGAAAAGAAAAATCAGGAAAAGTAACAAGTATAGTTTCCTAGTATAAGTTTTAAATATTTTATTTTTCTGAAATACAAATGCTGCTTACTGATGCTTGTTTTAATATCTTTTTAAATTGTAGCTAAGATTAAAAATCTATCATTGTTAAAATGATAAAATGATACCCTTTAATTTTTTAAATAGTTTCCTTCTATTTTTAATAAATATTGATCATATCAATATGATTTTATGAAAAAAAAAAATATATTCAAAGCAGCAGTTTCCAGAGGAAAAACTGTTTCAATTACTTATTTCTATCAGCTCACTACTGACTTTAATAGAAACTGTGTAGGTGAGAGCAAGGGCATTGCTGAGAATGTATGAGCAGTCTGTACACAAAATGACTGAAACCCCAGGCAGGTGAAGTTAAATGAATTGCAGTACAGTGCTGAGGGCCAAACCCAGACATTTCAGTGCACCATTACAGTGTATCTGTACAGAAACAATAACAATTTTCAACCATTTTACTAGGTGCAATGGTTCTGCAAGTAAAATGATATCCATGCTAAAGAAACAGTAAATGTTTAGAAAACATTGATAGCATCAGTAGGAAAGCAACAATGACTATAGCAGGGACATTTCCAGTCAAAGGAGTGGTGATAGATGTAAAATGAAAAATTAAAAAAAAAAAACCCCAAACAAAACAACACATTCAATTAGAGAATTAGGATTCTGATGCAGGAGGCAGTTCATGAGTCCTCTTTTCCTAGAGCAGCACTAGACTAGAGAGCTGCAGCTCAGACCCGCACCAAGGACACCAGTTTGCCAGGAGGCCCCACTGCACTTTCATGACAATCACACTAATTGATCCAACAGTATTTGCTACAGCAGTTTAAGAGAATTTAGATTCTCTCTGTTTTTTATTTCCTCTTCCCCTCAGGGTTGGCAATACAGATGAGTGATTTCCTTTTGTCATATATAAAGATTTAGAGACACAACATTAATTGCTGTCCTGACAGTTTCCCATTTGATGACCAAAAATTGAACCAAAGCAAAAACAAGTGCAGGAATGATTGGATTGAAAGATTATGATGAATCTCTGAGCACTTTTTTCCCCACAGTTTTTCTGACATCTTTCCAAAGCTAAACTCCGTCTCACATATTAACTACAGCATTACAGCATTATAACATTTCTTACTGGTTAATTAAAGGCATTTCTTTCGCTGTACAAATAACTAAAAGCTAATTTCAGTGGAAGGAGCAAGTTATAAATATCCTTAGAAGAAATGAATAGGTAAAGTTGATCCTACACTGCCTTGCTTCCTTTTCTTCTAAGTAAAATGTCGCATTCAGCTTTACCTTACATTTGTATCGGTCCCCACTTCTATGTTATCTCACTTAAGGGGGTTCTCTGATGATTAATCCTCAAGTAACAAAGTGTCAGATGGCTTTTATCAAGTCCTTTTCTCCCTTGAATGGGAAAAATGTGATACTACTGGCCCTGGAGAGCCAAGCAGGTCAATGTGAGGGCAGAACTGACTCATTATCTTTACTTTACACGCATTTAACCAAAAAGGTGAGAGAAGCTAAATGAGATGGTGTTCCGCCTGAGAGAGCTAGCAGGGTAGGAAAACAACAGACAAAAAGCCTTTTTCCATCAGCTCCTCCCAAACAGCACTACCAATCGTGCTTTGCTTCCTTTCCTGGAAAGATCTTGAAAAAATTAGTAAACATAAATTAGTCATCCAGACATGTCCACAGTAAAATAGAAATTTGTATTAGCTCTAGGACAAGGAGAAACAGGAACTAGATGTGAATTTGGTCCCCTTCATTTGCATAAGAAATTATGCGGCCAGTGACTGTCACCCTGCACTCCACACTGGTGAGGCCGCACCTCAAGTACTGTGTTCAGTTTTGGGCTCCTCACTACAAGAAGAACAATGAAGTGCTGGAGCATGTTCAAAAGGGCAGCAAAGCTGCTGAACGGTCTGGAGCACAAGTCTTATGAGGAGCAGCTGAGGGAACTGGGGTTGTTTAGTCTGGAGAAAAGGAGGTTCAGGGGAGACCTTATTGCTCTCTACAACTACCTGAAAGGAGTATGTAGCGAGGTGGGTCTCAGTTTCTTCTCCCAAGTAACAGGCAATAGGATAAGAGGAAATGGTCTCAAGTTGCACCAGGGGAGGTTCAAGTTGGATATTAGGAAAAATTTCTTCACGAAAAGGGTTGTCAATTATTGGAACATGCTGCCCAGGGAAGTGGTGGAGTCATCACCCCTGGAGATATTTAAAAGACGTGTAGATGTGGTGCTTAGGGACATGGTTTAGTGGTGGACTCAGTAGTGTTAGGTTAATGGTTGGACTTAATGATATTAAAGGTCTTTTCCAAACTAAATGATTCTATGATTCTATGATGAATGAGATTCAAATAAAATAAAGCCCTTGGTGAGTCAGACAAGTGGTGGAATTTGCCTCCAGACTCTGTTTATTTGCTCATGTTTAGGTTGCCTAAAAATAGCAAATACCCTATCACCATGGGGTATCTCTGAGGGTATCTGCATGGGCCTGACAGATGTGACACAAGACCTGCATGAGACTTGTGCCTTCTGGAGCAGCCCCTGAAAAGTCACATGGGATATACTTTGTTATCTCAAAAGGTACCAGACAACTCAGCACAGGTAAGCAACCCACATCCTTAAACCAAGTTGTTTATAACCATCAGTTGTAGACAGGGAAAGATTTCTATCAATAACCTGGAAGTCCCCCCTCAGCAAGTTTGCTGATGATACGAAGTTGGGAGGAGTGGCTGACACACCAGAAGGCTGTGCTGCCATTCAACGAGACCTGGACACGCTGGAGAGTTGGGCAGAAAGGAACCTGATGAGGTTCAACAAGAGCAAGTGTAGAGTCCTTCACCTGGGGAGGAATAACTGCATATATCAGTACAGGTTAGAGGCTGACCTGCTGGAGAGGGGCTCTGTGGAAAAGGACCTGGGTGTGCTGGGGGTCAGCAGGCTGGCCATGAGCCAGCAGTGTGTCCTTGGGGCCAGGAAGGCCAACAGTATCCTGGGGTGCATTAAAAAGAGCGTGGCCAGCAGGTCCAGGGAGGTTCTCCTCCCCCTCTACTCTGCCCTGGTGAGGCCACATCTGGAATTCTGTGTCCAGTTCTAGGCTCCTCAGTTCAAGAAAGCACGGATCTTCTAGAGAGAGTCCAGAGGAGGGCAACAAAGATAATTAGGAGCCTGGAGCACCTCCTGTATGAGGAGAGGCTGAGTGAGCTGGGACTCTGAGGGGAGATCTTATCAATGTCTATAAATACCTAAAGTGAGGGGGCCAAATGGATGGGACTGGGCTCTTTTTGGTGTTGCTCAGTGACAGGACAAGGGGCAATGGGCAAAAACTGGAACACCAGAAGTTCCAGACAAACTTAAGGAAAAACTTCTTTACTGTGAGGGTGATGGAGCACTGGAACAGGCTGCCCAGAGAGGTTGTGGAGTCTCCATCTCTGGAGATGTTCAAAACCTCCCTTGACGCTTTCCTGTGCAACCTGTTGTAGGGAACCTGCTTTGTCAGGGGAGTTGGACTACGTGATCTCCTGTGGTCCCTTCCAACCCCTACCATTCTGTGATTCCGTGATAGTCTACATAGTCAATGGAGAGGAAAGGAGAATTCAGCTCACCCTAAAGTACTGGCTCATCTGAATTGCTCTCTAGGCTTCAGTGACTAGAGTGATCAGACCTTTATAGATACTTGGATTGTAAACTATTCTTATGTGTCTTATAAATATTCTATTCAGACTTTTTCCTCAGAAAAAGTTTACCCTTTCAGGCTATAATACCAGGCCTCATTTTTCACCCACTGAGCAATAAACTGATTATTTGAGGATATCATAAATACACCAAATATAACAAGAGATAGACGCTTCATTTTACAGGAAGTAACAAAATGCATGAATTTTGGTTTTGATTATGAAGTTACTTCACCATGGAACAAACCAGTTACTGTGATTGCTGTTTCCAAACTCTGCAAGAACAGGGCAATATTTGGCTTCTTAACATCTCATTTTGATAAAAGTACCTTGAACTGGGCTAGGAGAACCAGTAATTCAAAATTTTTGCTGAAAAATAAAAGGTTGAGAGTGGAAAATCCCTAAAGGTTGAACAAAAGAATGATAGTGTATATAATTTTGAGACACTCAAAGAGCAGGTCAGCAAGCTTTAAACAGGAGACAGGAAGCTCAATGTATGTTTTCATAGCAAAATAATCTCTTGTAAATGTAGAACCAGCCAAAATCATAGGAAAGTAATCTGCAGCAAAGGGAGGGAGTGAAAGAACATGATTCAGTGGAAAGAAAAACATTTATAGGAAAGAGGAGTCAGGGAATCTTGAAGGGATGCTGTCTTTGGCCAAAACTCCTGTGAGTACTGAGAGGAAACCGTGATAAAGAAATGTCTGTAAGTGTGCTCATTGTTTTGTATAGGTCTGAGTGTTTCTTATGCTAAAAACATATAAAAACCTCTCAAGGGATACACATTTGTCCACATGTTGTCTTAACTCAGTTAGGAATTAAGCAGTAAAATGGAGTATCTAGAGTTCTGTCTGTGCTAGTAGCTCTACTGTGCCAGGGCTTGTTCTTTGTTCCCGAAGCCAGCTAGCATATCACAGCTCACTTCCATGCAGATAAGCTCTTCTCAGTCCCAAAGCTGAGTGGCCCTTGAACTGCTCTGTCCCCAGGCAGCATGAGGTGGCCCTGCCCAGACCCATGGTACTTATCCAGCTCATGTTGCTATGTTTGGCCTTGCCCCACCCATGCCACAACACATGACTAAATGACAGAGAGAAAGAGAGTCATGGGAAGGTGTTTCCTTAAGTTACCAGCAAATGCTAAACCTTGGGTGTGGTTGGGTGGGTGAAGCAAGGATTGGTCTGGCATGTGGTGCTGCCTGCAAACTCCAGTTGTGCATCCCAATTTAGGGAATGGAGTGCTCAGCCTAGACTACTGCTGGGCAGCAGAAGGTTGCCAGGGCTCATGGTCAGGGGTTCTGCCTGTTCATTTTAATTTACTCTGATCATTTCCCCTTTTCCCTCTTTATTCTCTCTTAGTCTTTTCAATATTTTATCTGACATTAAAAAAATATATATTTAATATCTGGCACTCTTAATTTCTTCTTATTCTCTAGTTCACAGTCAAACTCAGCCAAGATCATATTTTATATAACCAAACAGACATGCAGACACTTTCAGGAATATCTAATGCACTTTTGTATATTTTATTACTGGTCATTTTTCTCATAGTTATAAAAATCTGCACTTAATGTACAAAGTATTGCACAGGACAAATAAATTCAATTTAAATATCAATGACTGTCCCCATATTTACAAAATGGCTTGAGAACCCTTATTTTTGAATATTTGCAGGCCTCAATGTATTTTAATAAGTTTAACAAAGATGTAGTCTTCTCTACTTTACCTGCAGTGAGATTATCAATGCTGATTATCCAGGTCACGGAGTGCAGAGTGACCCCAGACTCCAAAGTGTTTCTGCTTAAAGCATAATACCATATAAGCATAGCTATACTGGCTTGAGAGCTGTACTGTTTTCTGGTCCAGAAAACAAGACAACATGAAACCTACTTGATTCAAAGCTCTTTGTTCCCAGAATAAGGAGGGCAAGTAAAGTACAATAGCATAACTAACCACACTAAGCTCAGGTCCCATTAGCAGTATGAAATCTACTTGCACCAAACTCTTTGTAAGTAGCTCTGACTTACTGTTTCAAAAATATCTTTTTCTGGTGGTGAACTAGACATGGCTCTATGGATGATAAGGCAGGCATCTCAGATCCAGTTCCAAACTGAAGTTAGTGGCTACATCTGTGCTAGTAAATTATACAGTGCCAGAGCACAAACCTGGTCAAGAGAACTGTCACCTACTCTGTAAAATTGTTAGACTTGTTCTCTAGTACAATTTGACCTTTGTAAGCGACACAGTCAGTCCCACGCAGCATTGGGGCATGCTCATGAACCACCCCAAATAGGCAATTTAGATGTTAACCTATTCAGGAGAGCTGCACAGTATGAACATACAAAGACAATAGATTTTGGGCAAAAGAACTGTACCTAACATTGTTTTTTTTAGTAGCATATACTTAGTAAATCTGGATGCACCCAGACTAATTCCACCTGAGGCTTTCTAGCAGAGTTGTTGCAGTGTCTCCCTAACCAGCTCCTCAAAAGTCCTGGTTTCTGCAAAGTTTGTTAATTTGGGCTCAGGCTGAGATCCTTGAGAACTTTTCCCCATGCATCTACCCCCTGCTGCGCTGAATCTAGTGAGGTTTTTCAGAAACACTGTACCAAGGAATGTAGTACAGGGCACCTCAGTGGTTGTGTTGGGGCTAGCATGATTTTCATGGCAGGAGTTGAACTGATACTAATAAGTCTGGCCAGACTAACACTGGCTGGAGTTTTTCTGCTGCTTCCTCCAACAAACATTTATTATATTTTCTCCATCTCAGATTTTCTATACAGTAATTGATTACACATGGGTTGATATCAAATGAAGACCTAAAGTAACATATGTAGCAGATCTGGAATACCTTTGCAAGGAAAGTCCCAGTTCAAGTGGTAGATAAGCACCTGTACTCCATTCAAACAGGCAGATAAAATCATTGTACTGCTAACTTTTTGGCACAATAGGACAGGTCTTTGCAGTAAACAGAGTTCAGGGGCCTTGAACTGTCGTATGTAAAACTTCAACACACACTCTGAGTGCACATTCCAGAGTGTAGTAGCTGTCATATTTTACCAGTATATTTTTTTTTTAGTTAATAGGTGCAAACATCTTACCTGTCCACTAAGCCACAGAACACTTCATTTTACAAAAGCTACAGGAACCCCAGGTGTCAGCCTTCTTTTTATTGTCATTTACCTCTGTGCCAAATATAGATGAAGGTTGCATGGGAAATCTTGCCATTGCTCAATCAGTTGGCAGTTTTTTCCCCAGACTTCAGTGAGGGGAGTGCCTCACTTTTGGAGAGGAGTGCAGTGAGACTTCTGAGCAAATGCTGTGCACAGTTGCAAACATCAGAAAGAGGGAGAAGGCAGTAGAAAAATCAGTTGAAGTAAATTAATTTTGTAAGTTAGATCAAAGATAGAACCTAGGAGTTCAAACCATTGAGTTTCCTCTACAGCTATACCAAACCCTGGGACCCTGGGTATTTACTAATCTTGCAGTAATTGCTGCTTCAGCTACCCTAGCTGTCTGGCAATATGAACCCTGTGAGCAAATGAAGAATCAGAAGCAGGGATTGACTTAAACACTCCATACAATTTCAAACACTGCATTGAAAATATATACTTTTTTTTCTTCAACACTTTCTGTTCATTTCCTTCTTATTTATTCATCGTGTTAGAATAATAAAGAACTTGATCCTTTTCATTTAGAGAAAACTATTATAATTTGCTGTCCTTGTATAGGTTCCATATGCACGTGGAATAATGTGTTTAGAAACTAAAGGAACTAGATCTTTTAAAAATAATCTGTCATCCTGTAAAATTCTCTATGGTATTTTGATTCAAATTCAGTTCTTCCTGTTCTATCTCATTATTCAGTATTGAACTGTTTAATGCCAGAGTTGCAGAATAACTGGCAGGAAGAATGCAGGGAAAGTATTATTTCCCTGCAACATGAAGGTGGATGTCTAACTTTCACTATGCTCTTTCACACCCAAAACAGATCCTGAGCTCTGTCACAATGGTCCACATTGATGAAAAAGACAGAAAGATAAAAAAAGACAGCAAATTAAAGGCTTCTAGCAAGGTATATTAAGAAAAACAAGGTAATACTTTTTAGCCTTTTGAAAACTTTGCATTATCTCCCCTTTTGTTCAAGTAGAGACATTGTTTAAGGAGACAGAGTGGAATCTCAGTTCCATTTATATAAATGGTGAAATTCTAAATAGTTTCTAGAGGCAATACTTCTTGCTTACTGCTTTTGTTATCAAACCTTGTAAATTACCTTTTTGCTAACCAAGACCACTGCCTTCAGCAGCAACAACTTCCTAGAGTTCCACAATTAAAGCAGTATTTCTTTATAGGGAGAAGAGAAAAAAAAAAAACATATACATACTTGGAAGCTTCACACAGTTGTTAGATAAAATTTGCGTTCCATTAAATAAATAAATAAATAAAATTTGCTGAAATCTTAAAACAGACATGTCAAACTGCAAGCTGAAACACTTGTGTATATTTAGTTATTTGCATCAGGCATATGTAAGCATTACTCTATCAGTAGTTCTGAAAATAAGGGTCAAATTCAGCTGTACAAATGAGGATCACAACCAGGAGTGGGAAATATCAGCAGAAGCCTAAACACCACTGCTATGTATGTTAATCGTAGAAACACAGAATCACAGAAAGTTGTGAGTTGGAAGGGACCCACAAGGATCATTGAGTCCAACTCTTGCCCTAGCATACAGGACAGTCGCGAGATTCGGACCATGTGTCTGAGGGCCTTGTCCAAATGCTTCTTTAATAATGTCAGGCTTGGTGCCACTACTACCTCCCTGGGGAGCCTATTCCAGTGCTTTACCTTTTCCTAATGGCCAACCTAAACTTGCTCTGGCACATCTTCCTGCCCTTTCCCCTGGTCCTATCATTGGTCACCAGATGGAAGTGATCAGGACCCACCCCTCCTCTTCCCCTTGTGAGGAAGTTATAGACTGCGATGAGATCTCCTCTCAGTCTCCTCTCTTCCCTTCTAAGCCCTCCACCAATTTAGTGGCCCTCCTCTGGACACTCTGCAGTACCTTTATATCCTTTTTATACTGTGATGCCCAAAACTGCACGCAGTACTCAATGTGAGGCTGTACCAGTGCAGAGTAGAGTGGGACAATCACCTCCCTCAACGGGTTTCCAGTGCAGTGCTCGATGCACCCCAGGACATGGTTGGCCCTCTTGGCAGCCAGGACACACTGTTGGCTCTTGTTTAACTTGCCATCGACCGGAACCCCCAGGTCCCTCTCTGCAGGGCTGCTCTCCAGCCTCTCATTCCCCAGTCTGTATGTGTGTCCAGGGTTGCTGTGTCCCAGGTGCAAAATCAGGCACTTGCAGTTATTGAAATTCATACAGTTGGTGACTGCCCAGCTCTCTAACTTACCTAGATCTCTCTGCAGGGCCTCTCTGCAGGGCCTCTTAGTCCTCAAGAGTGTTCACAGGACCACCCAATTTGGTGTCACCAGTGAACTTAGTCAGCAGTCTTTCAAGTCCTGTATCCAAGTCATTGATGAAGACATTAAAGACCAAGCCTGACTTGTGTTTTAAAGATAGCTTTGCATGCTAACCAGTGTAGCTTTCATTCTCCAGACTCTTTCTTCTTGCTTTACTTTTTTTTTTTCCCTCCAGTTTTGTAGTTCTAGGCATTTTAATTACAGGCAACACCTGATTTAATGTATTTGGGATGCAACTCAGTCTCTTCTGTTTCCCTCAGTTCCCTCCTCCCCAGGTAACCAAAAGGTAATACCTTCACAAAAGCCTCCTCTTCCACCCTCCACCCAACACTAATTTTCAGTTTTCTCCTCTTTGTTGCACTAAAAAACCCCAGTTATGATAATCCTGCCTTTCTTGAATTATATCTGACTGGTTTTCAGATTTTTTGCTTGAATGTGAGAGGAGGCAACTCTATTTTTCTCCTTTATTCCCAGTGTATTAGAACATAAAGATAACCAGTACCAGCATATTTGTCTGGATCTATCAAGTTACCGTTACTGGTACAAGACTTCTGTTGTCTATAGGATACTGACATATGCTATAATTATTGTTCTATCACTGCCCTCAAGAGTGAACATCTGCTCCTACCCTATCATCACAGTTTTAATCTTCTTTTAGCTCCTATTTCCTTGAAGAGCAATCCAAATGAGACAGACCCCGTCTTTTACTTTTCTTGAGTTTTTGAACAGCTTCCAGGCTTTCACCAGAGCAAAGTGAATACCTCGAGCTCCCACCAGTATTCATTTAAATGAAGAACTGAATTCTCTTTAGCTGTACTTGTGCCTGTGAGCAGATGGAGTGAGGTGGGAATCCAACTTGCTCACAGACATAAACACAGTAACAGCAAATTGAATTTGCTATTGAAGAGGAGGGGGGTCACAGTGCTCAGAGCAGCCACAGCCACTGTGCAAACTGCATTGCGTGTGAGTGCCACAGGATTTGCATCAACATGAAGTGGCCTCCCACCAGCTCACAGACATTGTGTTCTTTTGCAGCCTTTCTCAACTGTGATGGAGAGCCCCTGTTTACCTGTTCCACCTCAACTCACCTCTGTGGTTTACACACTTTAAAAAAAATTTTGTCTTTATCTTCTGTTAAATTTTACCCTTTGAAAGCACTGAAGGCAGGAACAAAAATAAAATATTTCCACAGCAGATTTCAATTCAGTGATTAAGAGGATTCACAGGTACATGAAATAGTGTTTTTGCATTGAGCTATACTCAATGATCATAAAGATATTTTCCAACCTAAATGATTGTATGATTCTGTTGTCAATAAACTTCTGTAGTGACAATGCATAACCAAACATGCACATTCATATTAGCAGTGCTAAGGACCCTTTGCCCTTTCAGTGTTTATTCCCACCTGATGAACAGAGAAGATACTACACCCATGACACAAGAAACCTGTAGCCTTTAACAGAATGAGTTACAACTTCAAGAAATGTAAAACTGAGTTGAGTCAGAGCCAAAATGCTGAATGTGAAAACCACACTGCCATGAAGCCCTTAAATTTGACAAAAGTTTTCTATTTATTTGAATAAACCATAGATTGGATGAAAATACCCTCGTATATTGCAGTGCATGAAATCCACATCTGAATCTTCCTTTCTGCTTTCTGGTCTGACTCTCCAGAATTTAAAGCTAGCCCAACCAATGTTGTCATGTGGCATTTTTTCCTTTTCACCAGCCCCATCTCCATAGCTTTAGAAGATGGTTTTGGAAGTAATCCACGCAAGAACCAAGTCTCCTATGCAAATTTATTCATTGCAACTTCAAATTGTTCTCTCATCATGAACCTCATATGCCAACAATGAAATGAAGCACCAGTCACCATTTCAATATCATATATTAATCTTTCTGCTTATTTAAGGGTGACAGCTGTCTGTTCTTGGCAGGTCTTTTCAATGCTACATTACATTTCACTGTCCTCTTCGGAAATACTGTTTGTCTCTTGCTTTACAGTAAACATTTCATGATGCATTCAACAATGGAAGAAATAATTCCTTTGGATATTCTGTAATAAAAAATATTTTTTTTGCTGATGGTAAAGACTGAATCAAAGGTGCTTGTAATTTTATTACTGATAACTCTGATGCTGTCTCAATTTCTGCTTCATTTTTATCTCAATTATACACAACAACATTTACAGGAGTGTCCTTATCACCTTAATTTAAAATGACCTGAAAAACTCTTTTTGAACAAAATGAAAAAGCTGATTTTAACCTGTTTTTAGAAAAAAACCTGTATGTGATTACATCTCTCCAAGTCAGCTGCTTATTTTGTCCCCTGCTTCAAATCTCTTGGCTAATTTCAACAAACTCTAATAGAAAAGTAAAAAGCTCAAAGATTTTAAATTTTTACTTAATTCCTAAAAGTAGATATCATATAGAGGCATCCAGATTAGAGCGATCATTGAGGAAAAAGGCAAAAGGCTTTTCTCTCTACAGAGACCAGAACAGTCACATGGGAAACAGTTACACAGCAAAGTGTCTGAAGTTCTGCTCCTTGTAGAATGATTTATTTTTCAGAAGAACCCAAAAGAGTAAAATGCACTGCATTTTATAGGTTTTGGTACAATACATGACATCATGCTCTTAACACACACAGAACTGAATGTAGGAGGCACTGAGAAATTAGGAGGATGGCACAAGCCTGGTGCTGGGGCCAATGTCAGAAAGGCAACTGCCTCAACTTTCCTCTGCTCTCCCCCAGTGATAATTACAACAGTCAAAGGCTGTGCCTGCCTTACAGAAATCATGTCAGCCCTTCCTAATTGGGCCCCATCACTGCTGATTGCAAATGTACATCAGTCATGTCTGAAATAGGACTCCTCATGTCATTCCTTTGGTACCTGCAAATGGTTGTTAACCCTATCCTAGCAAAAACCAGGACACTGATGAAATAAGAGTACTTGTCAAGCTGAGGTTTGGGTTCTGGGCACACTGAATGAACACAGCTATGATATATGTATAATACAGGATGTTACTTCAAAGCAAACGGGGTGTGATGTAGTACAACCTGATACAACACAAGAAAAGACAAGATTTCCTAATAAGAGTCTGAATATTTTTAAAAAAGCATATAGAAATTAATATACTTCTGAAGATAAAGATTTACAAATCATAAAGAACAGTCATGATATACACAAATAGTCTAAAGACAGGTTGCTGGGTAGCAAATCTAAGTTTTTAAATTACAGATGAAATGCACTGCTTAAGAACAAAATAATGCATTTCAAGTAACTCCTGTGTGAATTCTGTGTTAAGTCTTTCATTACACCCTTGCTGCACTGGTTTTCAAGCCAATGATACATTTATTTTTCCATAAAAAAAAACCAAAAACAAACCCACAAACCTGAAACAAAGGATAATATACAGTATATATAGCTGGCTAGACTAGCCTTAGCTAGCACAAAGGAGTTAAAATTTCTAAAGGATTTGTTGATAACAGGAAAGTTGCTGGGTTCCCCTTGCTGCTCAAGAACAGGAGTCACAAATGTTCAGAGCAGGGAAAAAGTATATCAGTAATTCCTTGCAGAAATTTTGTATTCCCTAATCCTTAAAACCCGCCCTTGCTTTCAGAGAAAAACACATGTTTATCATGCTAAACGAAGTAGTTCACAAATGCCAGCATGTGACAAAATTCTGCCCCTATGAATACCAAAATAGAAAAATGCTGCTGGAAACCCTTATTTTCGTGGATTTACACCAGTTTCATAACAGTTTAACTTGAACATTAGTTGTCTCAGTGGAACAGAAATAATGTAAGTAATTCAGGAAATTTGTTGTAAAGATAGTGATTACATGCACTTTTAATATAATAACAGTTTTCAGTTTGAAACAGAAGGCAAAATATATTTTTAAAAAATTAAATAAAGCCATATTCAGCATGCTTTGAAAAGGCTTTAATTTTGGCTTGATTAAAGTATCATATTTGATGGGCTAGTTTCTTGCTGTATTGTACTTAGTTATTTTATTAATTGCTTAAAAAAATATATTTTCAAATACTAACTACATTTTATCAAAGTCATTAAAAAAAAAAAAAAAGAGATGTGAAACATTTAAAAGGTACTCCACTTTGAGATTAATCAATAAGCCTTATAGTACACTTACTGCATTATGTTCTACCTGAGTGCTGAATCCATGATCAACAGCACCAGCTTTCAGATACTGCATGTGCATGTGAGCCAGGAAAATGGTGGACAAGACCCACAGGAGCACAAAGGACATTGTCACCAGTGATAGCTACTAACAAATGACAAGATATTGCCCCATCCACAATTTTAATGGAGAGCTACCCCTGATAGCTGCGATGGCCTCTTTGAAATTGCATAAAACAGATCAGTTTCAATGATTGCCCCTGTAATGTTGCAAATTAAGCAAAAAACATACCAACATCCAAAAGAAACAACAAAAATGTTGCTCATGAAACATTTTCCAGCATCTTGAGGAGAACATTCCTTTCTGCTTTCCTGAATACAAATATATGAATCAGTTTAAATGGATGTTTCTAAGGGATTAGTAAAAACTTAAATACTCATTATTTTTCTACCAAAAGCAAGGGACTTTTCAAATACTAAAAAGAAAATCAGGTCAGGCACAAAGTCTTATTTTCAGAGAATACCTTAAAAACAACAGTAAAAGAGGAATTGGGAATAGTGACATATTAGCAATAGTTCTTGGAGAAAAAAAAATTAAATAGCTGGAATCAGTGATGCTAAAAAAAAAAAAAGAAAAACACCCAAACAACAAAAAAGATCTGAAAACAAATATTAGGTTTGGCAATTCACTTCCCACCCATCATTTTTTTTCACAGTTCACGTTGGCAAAATATATTATGCAAGAAAATAAAATTATGCTCATATTGACTGAAGCCATTTCATGTTGAGCAATCTGGAGATTAATTTTTTACATAAACAAGCTGAATTGTTTTTTGATGCTACCTAAATTATAAACTGCCAAAGATTTACATGCTAAAATTTCTTTTGCAATCGGCGAGCTTTCATGCCGAGTCCTATGTAAAATGATTCCTTTATAGTCTGGATGTTTGTTATGACTATCTTTAAAAAAAAAATAAATTAGTTGTATTGTAAGAACAAACACATATATCTCAAAAGATTATGTGTTGGAGATGAACAGCAAAGATGTGTTAATTTTTTCCAACTAAAGCCATTTGAACTTCACTTACTTATACTGTCAGTTGTCCATGAGAACTCTGGAAACTGTGTTTCACAGCCTTGATATTTGCACTCAAAAATCTATTGGATTTTAAGGTTATTTCCATTACACTGGTAGGGTCCTGGGGCAAATCTACTGATGATGTCAATGTCAGGATACACTGGCCCTTTCCTAGATAAGGATTAGAACGTCATTCTCCCAGGAAGTCCAAATAATAGAGCTAGAGGGAAGTATAACAAATACTTAAGAACAAGAAATAAGTACAGTAATCAGTGGCCAAATATTAAGATGAGAATAATTCTAGGGCTGGAACCTGAGTGGTATATACACACACACATAGCCATACGAACACATGCCAACATACACACAAACACATCTTTCTTTTCAGATACAAAACTTTTGCAGGAGATTTTTCTGGATCCCCTGCAACACAGGGCTTTAAGCATTTTGATGGCAGGACTATGATGCAGTATAGAATATACAAAAAATGTCCCCGGACAAGCTGTTTAAAAAGTTTAATTTTTTCTTTTATTTTCTACATGTATTATATCATTCGCTGTAATTGCTCCAGAAAGCACTCAAAGTGACTAGACAGTACAAGCAATATATAAACAGGTGTTCCCTTACCTTGAAACCCAACATAAAATATTTGCTCTGAAAACTGAAGGCTCTCACAATTCAGAGATCGCCATGCATGTCAATAAGGTGTAAGAACAGCAAACATAAACTGCAAAAATTCTCAGGCTCATGAAAAGTGCTAAAACATTCTCACAGGTCACTGAATTGTCCTACACTTCAATTGAAATCTAAAACCCGCCACCTGCTTCCTCTTTTCCCTGTCGTTTTCTCCATGTGCTGCTATAGACCCTGCTCTTTTATCTCTGAGAGCATTTCCCTTCTCTATGTTCTTCCTACACTTCAGAGGAGTAGCTCCTTTCCCTCCCACATTCCCTTTTTACAATGCCAAGGCTTGGTTTACATTAAATAAGGATGAGTAACACAATTAACCCTGTGCTTGCTATAATGCTTGAGCTAACTTGTGCTTGTTATCTAACTGAACAAGAATATCCTCTTGGCTCGAGCAAAAAATGAGTGGCTTGAGAACAGCTCTGAAGAGAAAGATTTGGGAGTGCTGGTGGATAAGAAGCTGAACATGAGCCGGCAATGTGTGATTGCAACCCAGAAGGCCAAGGATATCCTGGGCTGCATCAAGAGAAGAGTGGCCAGCAGGTCGAGGGAGGTGGTTCTGCCTCTCTACTCCACTCTCTTAAGGCCCCACCTGGAGTACTGCATCCAGTTCTGCAGCCCCCAACACAAGACAGACATGGACCTGTTAGAATGAGTCCAGAGGAGGCCACCAGGATGATTCGAGGGCTGGAGCACCTCTCCTGTGAGGACAGGCTGAAAGAGTTGGATCTGTTCAGCCTGGAGAAGAGAAGGCTCCAGGGAGATCTTATAGCAGCCTACCAGTACCTGAAGGGGCTTACAAGAAAGCTGGGGAAGGATATTTGACAAGTGCAGGTAGTGGTAGAACAAGGGGAAATGGCTTGAAACTGGAAGAGGGTAAGTTTAGATTAGATATTAGGAAGAAATTCTTTCCTGTGAGGGTGGTCAGACACTGGCCCAGGTTTCCCAGAGAAGTTGTGGATGCCCTCTCCCTGGAAGTGTTCAAGGCCAGGTTGGATGAGGCTTTGAGCACCCTGATCTAGTGGAAGCTGTCCCTGCTGATGGCAGGGGGGTTGGAACTAGATGATCTTTGCAAACCCTTTTTATGACTTTATGGGGGTAACTATCCAGCCAGTTCCTTATCCACCAAGTGGTCCATCCATCAAGGCTATGTCTCTCCAATTTAGAGACAAGGATGTCA